>NC_058080.1:446997948-447248902 GCF_014858855.1 Bufo gargarizans
GTCTGATGGGGTCTGTGGGCTGATCTGAGGGCTGATGGGGTCTGAGTGGGCTGATTGGGGGTCTGAGTGGGCTGATCTGAGGTCTGATGGGGGCTGTGTGGGCTAATATGAGGTCTGATGGGGGGCTGAGTGGGCTGATATGAGGTTTTATGGGGGGCTGAGTGGGCTGTTATAAGGTCTCTCTGCAGTGGCAGAGAGACTCACTGATGCCAGCAGCAGCCATTTTAGTCAGATTACAGCCACTGTTATGTTTTGCATGTGAGAAAATGTTTACAATTAAAATGTTTTAATTAAATGCTCTATTTTACTATTTTTATTGTTTGGTCGAAAGGCTGATTGGTAGAGAGGGGGGATTGTAACGGGACTGTTGTAGAATATCTAAAATTAGCTGGTCAAGTAAAATGTAAAACAATCACTAAATAGGTGGCCGACAAAAAAGGGGAGGTCAAAGGGTGTGGTTAATGGGTGGAGTCAAGGGGGCTGCAAAATTAGCTCCAGCCCAGGTCATGCATGGAATCCGCTCGTGTGAAACAGCCCATACTCCTTGCAAAAGGGGGGGGGGGGGAGTGCCTCTAGAGAAAATTGCCCTGGTTAGCTGAGTGGTCATTGTCAGGGTATTTGTCAGAGTATTGTAGGCCAGCTAATGCTGCTCAGTGTTCAGGCTTAGTGTTTTTTTTCTTTTTTGGAAGGAAACCAAAAGGTATGCAAATTAACTTTATTTCAAAGAAAAGAACACCAAGATTGTCTGATGCCAGCAGAAGTAAGATATCCTAATTTACATATATTTTCACTACAATAATGCTCATCATGCATACTGTTTGATCTTAATAAGAAAGAGCACCATCAAAATCCTAACAATGGACACTCAGCTAGCCACAACATTTTCTCCTGAGCCACTTGTATGCCTCATTTAGAGAAGTATAATATAAGGACACTCAGTATTCTTTTCCATTTGGAAGGAGTTTTGGCTTGTACAGGTCCTTTTCAAAAAATTAGCATATTGTGATAAAGTTCATTATTTTCTGTAATGTACTGATAAACATTAGACTTTCATATATTTTAGATTCATTACACACCAACTGAAGTAGCTCAAGCTTTTTATTGTTTTAATATTGATGATTTTGGCATACTGCTCATGAAAACCCAAATTTCCTATCTCAAATAATTAGCATATTTCATCCGACCAATAAAAGAAAAGTGTTTTTAATACAAAAAAAGTCAACCTTCAAATAATTATGTTCAGTTATGCACTCAATACTTGGTCGGGAATCCTTTTGCAGAAATCACTGCTTCAATGCGGCGTGGCATGGAGGCAATCAGCCTGTGGCACTGCTGAGGTGTTATGGAGGCCCAGGGTGCTTCGATAGCGGCCTTAAGCTCATCCAGAGTGTTGGGTCTTGCGTCTCTCAACTTTCTCTTCCCAATATCCCACAGATTCTCTATGGGGTTCAGGTCAGGAGAGTTGGCAGGCCAATTGAGCACAGTAATACCATGGTCAGTAAACCATTTACCAGTGGTTTTGGCACTGTGAGCAGGTGCCAGGTCGTGCTGAAAAATGAAATCTTCATCTCCATAAAGCTTTTCAGCAGATGGAAGCATGAAGTGCTCCAAAATCTCCTGATGGCTAGCTGCATTGACCCTGCCCTTGATAAAACACAGTGGACCAACACCAGCAGCTGACATGGCACCCCAGACCATCACTGACTGTGGGTACTTGACACTGGACTTCAGGCATTTTGGCATTTCCCTCTCCCCAGTCTTCCTCCAGATTCTGGCACCTTGATTTCCGAATGACATGCAACAGTCCAGTGCTGCTTCTCTGTAGCCCAGGTCAGGCGCTTCTGCCGCTGTTTCTGGTTCAAAAGTGGCTTGACCTGGGGAATGCGGCACCTGTAGCCCATTTCCTGCACACGCCTGTACACGGTGGCTCTGGGTGTTTCTACTCCAGACTCAGTCCACTGCTTCCGCAGGTCCCCCAAGGTCTGGAATCGGTCCTTCTCCACAATCTTCCTCAGGGTCCGGTCACCTCTTCTCGTTGTGCAGCGTTTTCTGCCACACTTTTTCCTTCCCACAGACTTCCCACTGAGGTGCCTTGATACAGCACTCTGGGAACAGCCTATTCATTCAGAAATTTCTTTCTGTGTCTTTACCCTCTTGCTTGAGGGTGTCAATGATGGCCTTCTGGACAGCAGTCAGGTCGGCAGTCTTACCCATGATTGCAGTTTTGAGTAATGAACCAGGCTGGGAGTTTTTAAAAGCCTCAGGAATCTTTTGCAGGTGTTTAGAGTTAATTAGTTGATTCAGATGATTAGGTTAATAGCTCGTTTAGAGAACCTTTTCATGATATGCTAATTTTTTTAGATAGGAATTTTGGGTTTTCATGAGCTGTATGCCCAAATCATCAATATTGAAACAATAAAAGGCTTGAACTACTTCAGTTGGTGTGTAATGAATCTAAAATATATGAAAGTCTAATGTTTATCAGTACATTACAGAAAATAATGAACTTTATCACAATATGCTAATTTTTTTAGAAGGACCTGTATGTCCCTTTTTCAGTGGAGTATTACCTATCACATTCGTGTGCCCAAAACAAACCACAAGTAATTAGGGTGTGTTAGAATTCAAATTGATTTACTTATCTCTAGTTCTGGCTTTTTAGTTGTATCTACATGATGTTTAAATTGGTTCATGACCCCTGTTTAACTAGTGGACACCTTAAATAGCATACTAACCCGCACTTTGAAAATTGTGCATTTCAGCAGGTTTTCTATTTTATCTATATATCCATTGCACAAGCAGGTTTTTTAACTTGATGGATAGAATGTCAGTTGAAACCAATTCCAACTGTGGCACTACTTAACCTGGGAATAGATGATATACCAATTCTTCTCAATGGTCTATAAGTCATATCTTTATTGCAGCCAGGCAATAGCCAATAAATGTAAATTTGCACTTGCAGTGAACCTTTCAGATGTAATTCACAGTGTATGCACACAATTTTAATAAAAATGTCTTTCTATGCTTACTTGTGGAAAAGCTACCAATACTTGCAAAAATCGGTGGATGCCTAATGCTCCTATCTTTTTTGTGTTTGGTGAAATTGAATTGAGCTTTACTATAAAACTGCCTATTGCAAAAACTATATAGCTAAGCAAACAGACAATGCAACAGCACACTGCAAACATTGAATATATAGATTGGAAATGTTCAGGGCAAACTTTACTGATTAGAAATTTAGGATGTGTTGTCTTCAAAGAAGACACTATATAGCAGTCTTATGTACATAATAACAAAATCACAGAGAATGCAATAGAGGAGAATACATAATGCTACGGATTCAAAGCTAAACTGAAGGTTTTGTTGTCCACTCCAAATGACTCCAATTCTTTCCTTTTTCAACCTCTTCTTATTAAGTGGTCACTAACTTTTCACATAGCTTTGGAGAAATCAATAGTACCAGCTTCTATAAGAAACTTTCTGAAATATCTTGTCATATAAAAATGTTCCTGTTTATCCTGTCATCATCTGTTTTCCTCCCCTCTGCTTCAAACACTTTTCTCTATAAAAAAATGTTTTGAGTCAATATCAAGATAGGCCAGCTCATAGAGGTTACATATGTTAATGCAAGTCTATTTAGAGGGGAGTGGAGAGTGAGCAAGAGCTGAGGAGACAGGAGAGACATACAAACATTCATAGAGACACAGTTTAACTGTCTCAGCCATGGTGCTTTATTTATATCAATACAGGTCAGACCTTCTCTGTAATGTCTTCCATGATGCTGGAGCTGCTTCTGAGTAAGTGTGATCAAGGTAGGAAGCAGATTCTCTGCTATTTTTTAGCTAGTGTCCACCCACCAGCTCTGGTAAAACTGTAAATATCTAGTATATAGAAGAGAAATCCGTGGCTAGAAATAATGTTATTCCTCATCTAAATGCGCTATTCACTAAATTAACATTTGTTGAAAGAGTAAATACACTTTAATATTTTGGGACAAGAAAATACAGTACATACAGTATTAACATATTGCAAAATGGACAGTATTTACATAGGATAAAGGTGCATGCATATTAGCAAAATGAGCCGAAACTTTGAACTGGGAAACTTTGAACTGGGTAAAGATGGCTACAGGAGGAAAATGGAAAGTCTTTCCAATTAATTTCTAATTTAGATGAACTTGTGTTGAAAATGGAGCTATCCCATCCAATGATAAAAATAACTACATACATAAACCAATATAGTCAGTTTGTACCTAGGCAATTCTGATGAAGTAAAGTACAAACAATTTATAAATGACTGAATATAACATGTAGATTATAGTGAATTCTCACTTTTTCACCATATAATATATAATTTGGTGACTGATTAATTTCTTTATATTGTATATTTATAGTGAATGGAGTTTTCTAGTTCTGATACCAAGCTTGGTATACCCTCTATAGGCAGAGTTTTATTATACAATCCAAACTGCCTACACCCATCACGTGTGTGTTAGACGTTTATTGCATAATGTTTAAATTGCCAATGTATAAATATATCTTTTGGCCCAGACTCATAGGATAGGAACATAATATTTCTTCTTTACAAAGTTTTGGTGTGGGCTCCTCTGGAATGTGCAGTTTAGTTCTGGTCACCTAGACCTAGAAAAGTAAAAAAAATGAGGGGCGGAGAGGATCTTAGTAATAAGGAAAGATTGACAGAATTAGAATGATAGGGGAATGATTAACCTACATAAATATACAAAAATATGTTAAAAAGCTGTTCCATATAAAATCCCCTCAAAAGTCAAGGGGGCATTGCCTCCGTCTGGAGAAGAAAAAGTTCAGTTTCCAGAAACAACAAGGCTTCTTCAGCATAAAAACTGTGAATTTCTGGAATAGTATACTTTAGCATGTAGTCACAGCAGGAACAGTTGATGGTGGGGCTAAATCACAAGTGTACAGTTTGCAGCTGTTTGATAGCCACCTCAGTTTCCAATATAAAGTACATACAGAAACCACACCAGTAAAAAAACATTCTTTTTTTGGAACTATCTTGGAAGTAAACAGTGGCTGCAGAGAAACAATAGTTTTTGGCATAGAATCTATGGCAAGTTCCAGAGACAAAAAAGCTCTGAGTGAATGATGCCTAGGGTTTGCTTTGTACTATCATTTTGTGGTTCTATAAACATCTAAAACACCAAATCTTTCAAGTAAATATTTTGGGAAGTTCAAACTAATCAGAAGCAGGGCATATTTCATAGTTTACCTTCAACTAATGATGTCTATTAAACCTAGAGATTATTCAATGTCTTTCTGGGTAAATATAGACACCATCTGTAACCTAACAAGATAATTCTATGATGTATACCCTAACAAGAATAAAATGCTTTGTGATAAACTTTGACCTCAGAATCTCCTGGGATCTGAAAGTCACAGCAGAGTGAGCAAGAAAAAACATAAAAGTCAGACAGTAATAGGTTTGTCCACTTTTAAATGCAGACACAACAGCAGATTGATTACTTTGAGCTGTCTATAAAGAATGACCTGTTAGAAAATGAGTATGGAGGCCAGTTCACCATGTAACTCATTGTTTCAGATTTCCCAGTGGAAGGAACTTAACAAAGATCCTTGAAGTTGGATGAAGAAGATGAATTGCATATTGTGTCACTTAACCATTGAGATTCTTCCATTAAATTATAAAATGTACACCTGAACATTTCCTGATAATAAATGTCTATTATATTTTAAAACAAAAAAAACTAAATTGGATATTTAATAGTTTGAGATGGATTACAATCTATTATATACCACAACTTGCTTTATTGCATCACTACATTGTGTGTCCCACCCCAAAAAATAGATAATAGTAATAATCCCACCCTAAGGCCTCATGCACACGACCGTTGTGTGCACCCGTGGCCGTTGTCCCGTTTAACGTGTTTTTCTGCAGTCCCATTGACTTTCAATGGGTCCGTGGAAAAATCGGAAACTGCACCGTTTGGCAGCCGCGTCCGTGATCCGTGTTTCCTGGCCGTGAAAAAAATAGGACCTGTCCTATTTTTTTCACGGCCAACGGTTCACGGACCCATTCAAGTCAATGGGTCCGTGAAAATCACGGATGCACACAAGATTGTCATCCGCGTCCGTGATCCGTGTCCGTGATCCGTGTCCGTTTTTTCCTATCATTTCAATGGCAAACTTGACTTAGATTTTTTTTTAATTTTTCATGTCCGTGGATCCTCCAAAAATCACGGCAGACTCACGGAAGAAAAAACGGGCACGGATCACGGTACAACGGAACCACGTTTTGCGGGACGTTAAAAAATACTGTCGTGTGCAGGAGGCCTAATAATTAGGGATGAGCGAACTCGAACTGTATAGTTCGGGTTCGTACCGAATTTTGGGGTGTCCGTGACACGGACCCGAACCCGGACATTTTCGTAAAAGTCCGGGTTCGGGTTCGGTGTTCGTCGCTTTCTTCGCGCTTTTGTGACGCTTTCTTGGCGCTTTTTGAAAGGCTGCAAAGCAGCCAATCAACAAGCGTCATACTACTTGCCCCAAGAGGCCATCACAGCCATGCCTACTATTGGCATGGCTGTGATTGGCCAGAGCACCATGTGACCCAGCCTCTATTTAAGCTGGAGTCACATAGCGCCGCCCGTCACTCTGCTCTGATTAGCGTAGGGAGAGGTTGCGGCTGCGACAGTAGGGCGAGATTAGGCAGATTAACTCCTCCAAAGGACTTGATTAACTGATCGATCTGCAGCTGTGGATCATTGAGCTGCTGATCCTCAATTGCTCACTGTTTTTAGGCTGCACAGACCGTTTGTCAGTCTCATTTTTCTGGGGTGATCGGCGGCCATTTTGTGTCTTGTGGTGCGCCAGCACAAGCTGCGACCAAGTGCATTTAACCCTCAATGGTGTGGTTGTTTTTTGGCTAAAGCCTACATCAGGGTGAAGCTGTCACACCAAGTGCATTTAACCAGCAATAGTCTGTTCATTTTTTGGCCATATACAAAATCAGGGGCAAGCTGCGCCTGTCACCAAGTGCATTTAACCCTCAATGGTGTGGTTGTTTTTTGGCTAAAGCCTACATCAGGGTGAAGCTGTCACACCAAGTGCATTTAACCAGCAATAGTCTGTTCATTTTTGGCCATATACAAAATCAGGGGCAAGCTGCGCCTGTCACCAAGTGCATTTAACCCTCAATGGTGTGGTTGTTTTTTGGCTAAAGCCTACATCAGGGTGAAGCTGTCACACCAAGTGCATTTAACCAGCAATAGTCTGTTCATTTTTTGGCCATATACAAAATCAGGGGCAAGCTGCGCCTGTCACCAAGTGCATTTAACCCTCAATGGTGTGGTTGTTTTTTGGCTAAAGCCTACATCAGGGTGAAGCTGTCACACCAAGTGCATTTAACCAGCAATAGTCTGTTCATTTTTTGGCCATATCCCAGTCTAATTCTGTCACTAAATCCATACCGGTCACCCAGCGCCTAAATACTAGGCCTCAAATTTATATCCAGCTAAATCTGTCCCTAGTGCTGTAGCTGGGCGAGTTATTTAGTGTCCGTTCAAGCACATTTCTTGTTCTGGGTTGAAATACAATTCCCAATTTAGCAATTTCATAATTTAGTGGTTCCTGCTATATCAGAGCTATTTGAAATCTATCCCAAAAAGGGTATATAATATTGAAGGTGCACATTGGGTCATTCAGAATAACTTCACACACACCCGCTACTGTGTATTTCCAAGTCTAATTCTGTCACTAAACCCATACCTGTCACCCAGCGCCTAAATACTAGGCCTCAAATTTAAATCCCTCTAAATCTCTCGTTACCCACCGCTGTACTGTTGTTGCTGGGCAAGATATTTAGTGTCCGTCAAAGCACATTTTTTGTTCTGGGTTGAAGTACAATTCCCAATTTAGCAATTTCATAATTTAGTGGTTTCTGCTATATCAGAGCTATTTGAAATCTATCCCTAAAAGGGTATATAATATTGAAGGTGCACATAGGGTCATTCAGAATAACTTCACACACACGCTTCTGTGCATTTCCAAGTCTAATTCTGTCACTAAATCCATACCGGTGACCCAGCGCCTAAATACTAGGCCTCAAATTTAAATCCCTCTAAATCTCTCGTTACCCACCACTGTACTGTTGTTGCTGGGCAAGATATTTAGTGTCCGTCAAAGCACATTTTTTGTTCTGGGTTGAAGTACAATTCCCAATTTAGCAATTTCATAATTTAGTGGTTTCTGCTATATCAGAGCTATTTGAAATCTATCCCTAAAAGGGTATATAATATTGAAGGTGCACATAGGGTCATTCAGAATAACTTCACACACACGCTTCTGTGCATTTCCAAGTCTAATTCTGTCACTAAATCCATACCGGTGACCCAGCGCCTAAATACTAGGCCTCAAATTTAAATCCCTCTAAATCTCTCGTTACCCACCGCTGTACTGTTGTTGCTGGGCAAGATATTTAGTGTCCGTCAAAGCACATTTTTTGTTCTGGGTTGAAGTACAATTCCCAATTTAGCAATTTCATAATTTAGTGGTTCCTGCTATATCAGAGCTATTTGAAATCTATCCCAAAAAGGGTATATAATATTGAAGGTGCACATTGGGTCATTCAGAATAACTTCACACACACCCGCTACTGTGTATTTCCAAGTCTAATTCTGTCACTAAACCCATACCTGTCACCCAGCGCCTAAATACTAGGCCTCAAATTTAAATCCCTCTAAATCTCTCGTTACCCACCGCTGTACTGTTGTTGCTGGGCAAGATATTTAGTGTCCGTCAAAGCACATTTTTTGTTCTGGGTTGAAGTACAATTCCCAATTTAGCAATTTCATAATTTAGTGGTTTCTGCTATATCAGAGCTATTTGAAATCTATCCCTAAAAGGGTATATAATATTGAAGGTGCACATAGGGTCATTCAGAATAACTTCACACACACGCTTCTGTGCATTTCCAAGTCTAATTCTGTCACTAAATCCATACCGGTGACCCAGCGCCTAAATACTAGGCCTCAAATTTAAATCCCTCTAAATCTCTCGTTACCCACCGCTGTACTGTTGTTGCTGGGCAAGATATTTAGTGTCCGTCAAAGCACATTTTTTGTTCTGGGTTGAAGTACAATTCCCAATTTAGCAATTTCATAATTTAGTGGTTTCTGCTATATCAGAGCTATTTGAAATCTATCCCTAAAAGGGTATATAATATTGAAGGTGCACATAGGGTCATTCAGAATAACTTCACACACACGCTTCTGTGCATTTCCAAGTCTAATTCTGTCACTAAATCCATACCGGTGACCCAGCGCCTAAATACTAGGCCTCAAATTTAAATCCCTCTAAATCTCTCGTTACCCACCACTGTACTGTTGTTGCTGGGCAAGATATTTAGTGTCCGTCAAAGCACATTTTTTGTTCTGGGTTGAAGTACAATTCCCAATTTAGCAATTTCATAATTTAGTGGTTCCTGCTATATCAGAGCTATTTGAAATCTATCCCAAAAAGGGTATATAATATTGAAGGTGCACATTGGGTCATTCAGAATAACTTCACACACACCCGCTACTGTGTATTTCCAAGTCTAATTCTGTCACTAAACCCATACCTGTCACCCAGCGCCTAAATACTAGGCCTCAAATTTAAATCCCTCTAAATCTCTCGTTACCGCTGTACTGTTGTAGCTGGGAAAGTTATTTAGTGCCCGTCAAAGCACATTTTTTGTTCTGGGTTGAAGTACAATTCCCAATTTAGCAATTTCATAATTTAGTGGTTCCTGCTATATCAGAGCTATTTGAAATCTATCCCAAAAAGGGTATATAATATTCAAGGTGCACATTGGGTCATTCAGAATAACTTCACACACACGCTTCTGTGCATTTCCAAGTCTAATTCTGTCACTAAATCCATACCGGTCACCCAGCGCCTAAATACTAGGCCTCAAATTTATATCCCGCTGAATTTGAATACAATACATTGGGCCAAATAATATATTTGTTGTTGTGGTGAACCATAACAATGAGAAAAACATCTAGTAAGGGACGCGGACGTGGACATGGTCGTGGTGGTGTTAGTGGACCCTCTGGTGCTGGGAGAGGACGTGGCCGTTCTGCCACATCCACACGTCCTAGTGTACCAACTACCTCAGGTCCCAGTAGCCGCCAGAATTTACAGCGATATATGGTGGGGCCCAATGCCGTTCTAAGGATGGTAAGGCCTGAGCAGGTACAGGCATTAGTCAATTGGGTGGCCGACAGTGGATCCAGCACGTTCACATTATCTCCCACCCAGTCTTCTGCAGAAAGCGCACAGATGGCGCCTGAAAACCAACCCCATCAGTCTGTCACATCACCCCCATGCATACCAGGGAAACTGTCTCAGCCTCAAGTTATGCAGCAGTCTCTTATGCTGTTTGAAGACTCCGCTGGCAGGGTTTCCCAAGGGCATCCACCTAGCCCTTCCCCAGCGGTGAAAGACATAGAATGCACTGACGCACAACCACTTATGTTTCCTGATGATGAGGACATGGGAATACCACCTCAGCATGTCTCTGATGATGACGAAACACAGGTGCCAACTGCTGCGTCTTTCTGCAGTGTGCAGACTGAACAGGAGGTCAGGGATCAAGACTGGGTGGAAGACGATGCAGGGGACGATGAGGTCCTAGACCCCACATGGAATGAAGGTCGTGCCACTGACTTTCACAGTTCGGAGGAAGAGGCAGTGGTGAGACCGAGCCAACAGCGTAGCAAAAGAGGGAGCAGTGGGCAAAAGCAGAACACCCGCCGCCAAGAGACTCCGCCTGCTACTGACCGCCGCCATCTGGGACCGAGCACCCCAAAGGCAGCTTCAAGGAGTTCCCTGGCATGGCACTTCTTCAAACAATGTGCTGACGACAAGACCCGAGTGGTTTGCACGCTGTGCCATCAGAGCCTGAAGCGAGGCATTAACGTTCTGAACCTGAGCACAACCTGCATGACCAGGCACCTGCATGCAAAGCATGAACTGCAGTGGAGTAAACACCTTAAAACCAAGGAAGTCACTCAGGCTCCCCCTGCTACCTCTTCTGCTGCTGCCGCCTCGGCCTATTCTGCTGCTGCCGCCTCGGCCTCTTCCTCCGCCTCTGGAGGAACGTTGGCACCTGCCGCCCAGCAAACAGGGGATGTACCACCAACACCACCACCACCACCTCCGTCACCAAGCGTCTCAACCATGTCACACGCCAGCGTTCAGCTCTCCATCTCACAAACATTTGATAGAAAGCGTAAATTCCCACCTAGCCACCCTCGATCCCTGGCCCTGAATGCCAGCATTTCTAAACTACTGGCCTATGAAATGCTGTCATTTAGGCTGGTGGACACAGACAGCTTCAAACAGCTCATGTCGCTTGCTGTCCCACAGTATGTTGTTCCCAGCCGGCACTACTTCTCCAAGAGAGCCGTGCCTTCCCTGCACAACCAAGTATCCGATAAAATCAAGTGTGCACTGCGCAACGCCATCTGTAGCAAGGTCCACCTAACCACAGATACGTGGACCAGTAAGCACGGCCAGGGACGCTATATCTCCCTAACTGCACACTGGGTAAATGTAGTGGCAGCTGGGCCCCAGGCGGAGAGCTGTTTGGCGCACGTCCTGCCGCCGCCAAGGATCGCAGGGCAACATTCTTTGCCTCCTGTTGCCACCTCCTCCTTCTCGGCTTCCTCCTCCTCTTCTTCCACCTGCTCATCCAGTCAGCCACACACCTTCACCACCAACTTCAGCACAGCCCGGGGTAAACGTCAGCAGGCCATTCTGAAACTCATATGTTTGGGGGACAGGCCCCACACCGCACAGGAGTTGTGGCGGGGTATTGAACAACAGACCGACGAGTGGTTGCTGCCGGTGAGCCTCAAGCCCGGCCTGGTGGTGTGTGATAATGGGCGAAATCTCGTTGCAGCTCTGGGACTAGCCAATTTGACGCACATCCCTTGCTTGGCGCATGTGCTGAATTTGGTGGTGCAGAAGTTCATTCACAACTACCCCGACATGTCAGAGCTGCTGCATAAAGTGCGGGCCGTCTGTTCGCGCTTCCGGCGTTCACATCCTGCCGCTGCTCGCCTGTCTGCGCTACAGCGTAACTTCGGCCTTCCCGCTCACCGCCTCATATGCGACGTGCCCACCAGGTGGAACTCCACCTTGCACATGCTGGACAGACTGTGCGAGCAGCAGCAGGCCATAGTGGAGTTTCAGCTGCAGCACGCACGGGTCAGTCGCACTACAGAACAGCACCACTTCACCACCAATGACTGGGCCTCCATGCGAGACCTGTGTGCCCTGTTGCGCTGTTTCGAGTACTCCACCAACATGGCCAGTGGCGATGACACCGTTATCAGCGTTACAATACCACTTCTATGTCTCCTTGAGAAAACACTTAGGGCGATGATGGAACAGGAGGTGGCCCAGGAGGAGGAGGAGGAGGATGAGGAAGAGGGGTCATTTTTAGCACTTTCAGGCCAGTCTCTTCGAAGTGACTCAGAGGGAGGTTTTTTGCAACAGCAGAGGCCAGGTACAAATGTGGCCAGCCAGGGCCCACTACTGGAGGACGAGGAGGACGAGGATGAGGAGGAGGTGGAGGAGGATGAGGATGAAGCATGGTCACAGCGGGGTGGCACCCAACGCAGCTCGGGTCCATCACTGGTGCGTGGCTGGGGGGAAAGGCAGGACGATGACGATACGCCTCCCACAGAGGACAGCTTGTCCTTACCCCTGGGCAGCCTGGCACACATGAGCGACTACATGCTGCAGTGCCTGCGCAACGACAGCAGAGTTGCCCACATTTTAACCTGTGCGGACTACTGGGTTGCCACCCTGCTGGATCCACGCTACAAAGACAATGTGCCCACCTTACTTCCTGCACTGGAGCGTGATAGGAAGATGCGCGAGTACAAGCGCACGTTGGTAGACGCGCTACTGAGAGCATTCCCAAATGTCACAGGGGAACAAGTGGAAGCCCAAGGCCAAGGCAGAGGAGGAGCAAGAGGTCGCCAAGGCAGCTGTGTCACGGCCAGCTCCTCTGAGGGCAGGGTTAGCATGGCAGAGATGTGGAAAACTTTTGTCAACACGCCACAGCTAACTGCACCACCACCTGATACGCAACGTGTTAGCAGGAGGCAACATTTCACTAACATGGTGGAACAGTACGTGTGCACACCCCTCCACGTACTGACTGATGGTTCGGCCCCATTCAACTTCTGGGTCTCTAAATTGTCCACGTGGCCAGAGCTAGCCTTTTATGCCTTGGAGGTGCTGGCCTGCCCGGCAGCCAGCGTTTTGTCTGAACGTGTATTCAGCACGGCAGGGGGCGTCATTACAGACAAACGCAGCCGCCTGTCTACAGCCAATGTGGACAAGCTGACGTTCATAAAAATGAACCAGGCATGGATCCCACAGGACCTGTCCGTCCCTTGTCCAGATTAGACATTAACTACCTCCCCATAACCATATATTATTGGACTCCAGGGCACTTCCTCATTCAATCCTATTTTTATTTTCATTTTACCATTATATTGCGATGCTACCCAAAGTTGAATGAACCTCTCCTCTGCCTGTGTGCTAGGCCTAAATATATGCCAATGGACTGTTGCAGTGGTGGCTGACATGAAGCCTGATTCTCTGCTATGACATGCAGACTAATTCTCTGCTGACATGAAGCCAGATTGTCTGTTACGGGACCTCTCTCCTCTGCCTGGGTGCTGGGCCTAAATTTATGACAATGGACTGTTGCAGTGGTGGCTGACGTGAAGCCTGATTCTCTGCTATGACATGCAGACTGATTCTCTGCTGACATGAAGCCAGATCGTCTGTTACGGGACCTCTCTGCTCTGCCTGTGTGCTAGGCCTAAATATATGCCAATGGACTGTTGCAGTGGTGGGTGACGTGAAGCCTCATTCTCTGCTATGACATGCAGACTAATTCTCTGCTGACATGAAGACAGATTCTCTGTTACGGGACCTCTCTCCTCTGCCTGTGTGTGTGCTGGGCCTAAATATATGCCAATGGACTGTTGCAGTGGTGGCTGACGTGAAGCCTGATTCTCTGCTATGACATGCAGACTGATTCTCTGCTGACATGAAGCCAGATTCTCTGTTACGGGACCTCTCTCCTCTGCCTGTGTGCTAGGCCTAAATATATGCCAATGGACTGTTGCAGTGGTGGCTGACGTGAAGCCTCATTCTCTGCTATGACATGCAGACTAATTCTCTGCTGACATGAAGACAGATTCTCTGTTACGGGACCTCTCTCCTCTGCCTGGGTGCCGGGGCCTAAATATCTGAGAATGGACTGTTCCAGTGGTGGGTGACGGGAAGCCAGATTCTCTGCTATGGAACCTCTCTCCAATTGATTTTGGTTAATTTTTATTTATTTAATTTTTATTTTAATTAATTTCCCTATCCACATTTGTTTGCAGGGGATTTACCTACATGTTGCTGCCTTTTGCAGCCCTCTAGCCCTTTCCTGGGCTGTTTTACAGCCGTTTTAGTGCCGAAAAGTTCGGGTCCCCATTGACTTCAATGGGGTTCGGGTTCGGGACGAAGTTCGGATCGGGTTCGGATCCCGAACCCGAACATTTCCGGGATGTTCGGCCGAACTTCTCGAACCCGAACATCCAGGTGTTCGCTCAACTCTACTAATAATGCATAAAAACATAGAAATATTTTTATATGTAGGGTTCGGAAGTATTATCCAGCATTAGAGATGAGTGAAGTTTGCCAAAGTAAGCCAATAAATTTGATTTGTTACAAATTCATTTGTCACGGCTCACAATAACTCAGGTATACCCAGACCACTCTGCCTTAGGCCTCTTTCACACGGGCGTTATGTTTTTGGCCCGGATAAGATGCGGGTGCGTTGCGGGAAAATACACAATTTTTCCGCACGAGTGCAAAACATTGTAATACGTTTTGCACGCGCGTGAGAAAAATCAGCATGTTTGGTACCCAAACCCGAACCCGGACTTCTTTACAGAAGTTCGGGTTTGGGTTAGGTGCTGTGTAGATTTTATTATTTTCCCTTATAAGATGGTTATAAGGGAAAATAATAGCATTCTTAATACAGAATGCTTAGTACAATAGGGCTGGAGGGGTTAAAAAAAATGAAAAAATTATTTAACTCACCTTAATCCACTTGCTCGCGCACCCCGGCTTCTCTTCTGTCTTCTTCTTTGAGGAATAGGATCTTTGATGACGTCACTGCGCTCATCCATCACATGGTCCATCACCATGGTGATGGATCATGTGATGGACCATGTGATGACCGCAGTGACGTCACCACAGGTCCTTTTCCTGTGCACAGCACAGATGGAGACAGAAGAGAAGCCGAGCTCCACGAACAAGTGGATTAAGGTGAGTTATATTATATTTATTTTTTAACCCCTCCAGCCCTATTGTACTATGCATTCTGTATTAAGAATGCTATTATTTTCCCTTATAACCATGTTATAAGGGAAAATAATAAAGATTGGGTCTCCATCCCGATCGTCTCCTTTTTTTAACCCCTCCAGCCCTATTGTACTTGCTTGCGGATGCTTGCGATTTTTACGCAGCCCCATTCACTTCTATGGGGCCTGCGTTGCGTGGAAAACACACAATGAGGAGCATGATGCGATTTTCGCGCAACGCACAAGTGATGCGTGAAAATCACTGCTCATGTGCACAGCCCCATAGAAATGAATGGGTCCGGATTCAGTGCGGGTGCAATGCGTTCACCTCACGCATTGCACCCGCGCGGAAATCTCGCCCGTGTGAAAGGGGCCTTAAGGTATGGCCACACGGAGCGGTCGTGCTGTGGTGAAGAACTGCGTAGCCAATTAGCCTGCAGCAGCCTTTCATTTAATAAAGAGCACACTATATAGCTGGTCTTGATTGTTAATGGCCATGCGGCACCTTTAATCCCACTTCTCCAACCCCAATGCTCTCCTGTCCTACAGGTGGGAGCCCTTCTTTTGTTTTTCCTCCTTTTCTACATCATCTAATATCAATGAGACTTCATATATCAGGAACATTGAGCTCCTCCACTTTCTGCATCTTGCTGACTTTTCTAGGACATGGAGATTTTGAAGGATGATTTGGAAGAAGTAAAGCCAGCAAAAAATTAGAATGGTCATCATTAAGACCTAACCTATCTAAGTGGTGCAGACTGGATGGTACTGGTTGACACGCTGGCACTGGAATAATAAAGACTTCCATCTTATTGGTATTGAATTACATATCTTAGATTATGGCTGATTTAAGAATAATTAAATGTAGGAATAAATAAAATTGATACAGAAAAAGTATCCCTGCACTGTCCCTGCGCTGTCCTTGCAGTCTCCCTCTCCAATACTGTTCTATTAATAATTTTTAGTAACACTGTTATGAGCACTTGCCATGTCTCTCCCTATGCTCACAGGACAATGGTGGAGACCACGCGCGATTAGGTTTTTATAGGAATGTGACATTGCAGGGTATGACTATCTGTGGATTGGCTGGCTGCACTGCACTATGGGTAATCTTTTGTTCCCAGGCTTGTCTCCACTACACTTAGTTTCACTTTGTAACACGTGTAGCTGCCATTTCAGGAAAAACTAATTTGTTCTCACAAAGTACGAGAAAAATTCAGATTAGTTGCGAATCAGTGTTTTCTTAAACTTCGGACCAAAATCTGCTTCTGCTTAGTACTGTTTGAGAGTGCATATAAACTACTTTGTAATGTAGGGGCATTTTTTGCCTGCAGTTGCAAATAAGAAAAAAAACTATTGTTTGCATTTATTTTTTATTTTTTATTATTTGCACTGTATATATTTCACATTTTGGTCACCTGGATACCAATTTTGTTTTACTTTTGTGTAATATATGTGCAAAAATGTACTTTATACAAAATAATTGCTTATTTATTAGCAATCCTATTACAGTTGTGCTCATAAGTTTACATACCCTTGCAGAATTTATGATTTCTTAACCATTGTTCAGAGAATATGAATGCTAAAAAAATAAATACAATTCTTTCACTCATTGTTAGTGGTTGGCTGAAGCTATTTATTGTCAAACAACTGTGTATACTCTTTTTAAATCATGAAACTACCCAAATGACCCTGATCAAAAGTGTACATACCCCAGTTCTTAATACCATGTATTGCCACCTTTAACATCAATGACAGCTTGAAGTCTTTTGTAGTAGTTGTGAATGAGGCTCTTTATCTTCTCAGATGGTAAAGCTTCCCAATTTTCCTGACAAAAAGCCTCCAGTTCCCCTAAATTCTTGGTCTGTCTTGCATGAACTGCACATTTGAGGTCTCCCCAGAGTGGCTCAATGATATTGAGGTCTGGAGACTGAGATGACCACTCCAGAACCTTCACTTTATTTTGCTGCAGCCAATGACAGGTCGACTTGGCCTTGTGTTTTAGATCATTGTCATGTTGGAATGTCCAAGTACGTCCCATGCGCAGCTTCCGGGATGATGAGTTCAAATTCTCCTTCAGTATTTGTTGATACATTACTGCATTCATATTGCCATCAATTCTGACCAAATTTCCTGTGCCTTTGTAGCTCACACGTCCCCAAAACATCAGCGATCCACCACCATGTTTCACAGTAGGAATGTTGTACCTTTCATTATAGGCCTTTTTGACTCCTCTCCAAATGTAGCGCTTATGGTTGTGTTCAAACAGTTCAATTTTAGTCTCATCACTCCACATGGCTTTGTGCCAGAAGGTTTGAGGCTTGTCTCTGTGCTGTTTGGCATATTTTAAATGGGATACTTTGTGGCATTTGCATAGTAATGGCTTTCTTCTGGCAAATCGACCATGCAGCCCATCTTTCTTCAAGTGCCTCCTTATTGTGCATCTTGAAACAGCCACACCACATTCTTTCAGAGAGTCCTGTATTTCATCTGAAGTTATTTGTGGGTTTTTTCTTCCACCCCGAAAAATGTTGTGGCTAAAAGTTTAGTTGGTCTACCTGACCATGGTTTGGTTTCAACAGAACCCCTACCTTTCCACTTTTTGATTATAGTTTGAATACTGCTGATTGGCATTCTCAAGTCCTTTCATATTATAGAGTTTAACTACCTTTTCCGACAGATCCTTTGACAATTATTTTGCTTCCCCCATGACTTAGAATCCAAACAACATCAGTGCAGCACTGGATGAAAGATGCATGGGTCTGTCAGGAGTCAAGAAAGTCATTGAACTTTTATACACAACCACTAATTACAAGGAAACAGATCACCAGTGAAAATGGTTACCTTTAATTGCCATTGCAACCCTTTTGTGTCAAGTTGTGTGCATGTTATCAGGCCAAATCAGCAGGGTACAGTATGTAAAATTTTGATCAGGGTGATTTGGGTAGTTTGCGTTGTGATTATGATTTAAAAAAGTAAACACAGTTGTTTGACAATAAATGGCTTCAGCCAACCACTAACCATGAGTGAAAGAAACATTTTTGTGTTATCATTCATATTCTCAGAACAATGGTTAAGAAATCATAAATTCTGCAAGGGTATGTAAACTTATTAGCACAACTGTATTTAAGATTTTTAATTTAAAAATTAAAAATTCATTTTTATTATATTTTTAGAAATCTCATTAAGGAATTATTGTCTTGCAAATTGATTTTATACTTCAACTTTATTGGCATAATTCTGTATGCTAATGTATTCTGCACTGGGTCTTTATTGCACAGGCTGCGATTAGGGCAACACTTTTGAGCCCTAACAAAGGGTTTCTGAACTTCCAGTGCTGGGGCCCTTTTTAGGTCTGCAGGGCTGACTGCTTAAGGCTTACTCGGCCTCTGTCAAAATCACTGGGACCCAGTCAGGAGGAAAATGGCCTTTGACTGGAGCAATAAAAGATAAGCAGTTAAAAGGGTTGTCCGAGTTATGGAAAAAAAAAATATAGCACTGTAAATCTGATGGGCAGCAATATATAACTAAGCTAAGCAAGTTTTAGGCAAAAAATATATATTTCCTCATTCCCCTGGTTCTCTTCTGGCCCTTTTTTTTACCTGCAATAACAACAATCTCTGCCCCTCACCTGCTCTGCAAAGGAAGTGAATGAGTCTGCCCTGAGTGACATGTCTGCCTGCTGGGAGACTCAGCAGCATGTTGTATTTGCAAGACTACAAGTCCCAGCTGTACAATGACCCTGCTGATACACAGGATCTTCCCCCTATCTGTTCTTGTGCAATGCTCTGCAGAATTCCTCTGTCAGCTCCTGTGCCTAGCATTTTTCGCCACACTGCCTGCAGCTACTCAGTAAAGCCATAAGCCCTGAGTCTGTGCAGTGGAAGGGGTTAATGTTTTTCCTCAAGTGCAGGGGGCATGGCCATCAATGCACAGTGACGTCTCGTGTACAGGCACATTGCTCTCTCAGGCTTGTGCACGAAACATCATGAGAGCAGGGAGAGAAGCTGACATGACAGGTCAGTGAAATCTGAGAAAGCAGCAACTGGAGATAATGTAAGTGAATTGTGAAGTCCTTACTTTTGCCTAGTTAGAAACATACAAAGAACAAAAATATAACTTAGACAACCCCTTTAAGATTGGAGCTACAGCTGATCTTATAGAGGTTATAGAGTAAAAGCTGCTCTAAAATCCAAAGCTTTTATTTACAGTTTCTTCAAAGAGCAGAAGTACACACATAAGTGCTCTGCTCCCTCTAAAATAGTGATGACAAAAGACAGTGGGTGGTCATTAAGGGTTTAACCCCTTAGCGACCAGCCTGTTTTGGGCCTTACTAAGCATTTTTCTTCCTATTTTCATCGTAGCATTCCAAGAGCTATAATTTTTATATTTTTCTGTCTATACAGTTTCTTTTTTGCGGGACAAGTTGTAGTTTTTAATGGCACCATTTTGGGGTACACATAATTTTCTGAATAACTTGTAACAACTCTTTCTAGGAGGGAGATGGAAAAAACAGCAATACTGCCACTGCATTTTTACATTATAATTTCTACTTTGTTCATTTTTCGGTATAAATAACATAATATCTTTATTCTGGGTCAGTACAATTACAGTGATACCAGTGATATTACATTTTACAACTTTTTTGCAATAAAACCCTTTTTTTTAAGAAAAAAAATTAGCATTGCAGCTTTCCATAACCCATAACTTTTATTTTTCTTTCTATGGAGTTGTGTGAGGGCTTGATTTTTGCGGGACAACTTTTATTTTTTATTGCTATCATTTTTCAGTAAATGGCGCTTTTTGATCGCTTGTTATTAAGTTTTTTGGTAACAACTAAGAATAACTGAGCAATTCTGTCTTTTTTATGGCATTTACAGTAGGGGAAGATTTTTTTTGCTATTTTTTTCTTTGAAAAGCATATTTTCAATGGAAAAAAAGCGTAATTGTTTTATATGGGATTTTTTTTACTGAATAAATTTGTTTTTTTTTGCCACTTAATAGTCCCAAAAGGGGACTATAACAGACAGCTTTTTGATTGCTTTTAACTATCCCTATAGCACCTATAGCATTGCATTTTAATTGCAATGCTATTCTAACATTGACCAGCAGGCTGCGCCAGAGAGGTGCAGCCTGCTGAAAATTACTAAAGGCTGGTCTGGGACCTACATCAAATCCTAGGCAATCTTCACACACATTGGAGCCCCGCAATCACATTTGCAGGGTGCCGATGGGAGACAGAGGGAGTCCGCTCCCTCTGTCAGCACTTTGCATGCGGTGGGCGCCATTGTAAAGTGTTAAACATCCCGGATAGGCACTTCTGCCAGTCCGGGCTGTTAGAGCAGGGCCGCGGGTGACCCGTGCAATGCTTAATGACCACTCCTTAGTGACCACTGTGAAAACACATATGGGTGGTCACTAAGGGGTTAAAGGGGTTCTCCAGGATTAGAAAAGCATGGCTAATAAAAAATAAAAAAAACAGTGCCACATATGTGCAAAGGCTGTGTGTGGAATTGCAGCTCAGTCTCATTTACTTCAATGGAGCCGAGTTGTAATACCAGATATTTACAACCCAGGAGTGGCGTTATACTTGCTTATCCCTAATAATTTGCACATATAAACGGACCTTCATTATGGTATGCAACTGCTTAGGCTAATGACTAGCTGTAGCAGTTAAGTGCCAGAAAAGCATATTATTGGTGACAGCTTCTAAACAATGATCATAGGGGCTGCTGGAGTATTTGCACTGATTCGGTATGTGATTAAAGAGGTATTACTGTTTTGTTTTTTTCTTATTACTGTATCTTAGAACATCTGTAGGTCCTCTTTTATTAAACTATCCCACTAATTATTATTATTAGAGATGAGTGAATCAACTTCGGATGAAACATCCGAAGTCGATTCACATAAAACTTTGTTCTAATACTGTACGGAGCAGGAGCGCCATACAGTATTAGAGTGTATTGGCTCTGATGAGCCGAAGTTATTGCTTCACCAAGTCTCATGAGACTTATCACAATAGCTTCATAAATTAATTTGTACTGTAAAAAACCATTTCCCGAACTCAGGTTTGGTTCCAAGAGGTACCTTGGAACCGAACCCAAGTTCGGGAAATGTTTTTTTACAGTACAAATTTATTTATGAAGTTATTGTGCGAAGTCTCGAGAGACTTGGCAAAGCAATAACTTCAGCTTATCTGAGCCAATACATTCTAATACTGTATGGAGCTCCTGCTCCGTACAGTATTAGAACAAAGTTTTATGCAAATTGACTTCGGATGTTTGATCCGAAATCGATTCACTCATCCCTAATTATAATTATTACCATTAATATTTTGAACATCATGGTAACTAGAATTTTATTTTTAATCCCTATTTTTAGTGAAACCATCATAGCAAATTACTGTATAAACTTAGAGGGTCATTAACTAAGCTGAAGTAGGCATATTTCAGTTGCAGATGGTGGTGCAATGGTTATTTGCATCGCTACCTGCAACTTTGCCCTGCTCACGCCAGTTCTAAAATTGTAAACATGGCGTGGGTGGGG
The DNA here is from genome assembly GCF_014858855.1 of Bufo gargarizans. Lineage (NCBI taxonomy): Eukaryota > Metazoa > Chordata > Amphibia > Anura > Bufonidae > Bufo > Bufo gargarizans. The sequence goes on from NC_058080.1 coordinate 447,019,916, forward strand.
AAACGTTTCATTTTCTATGCCTGATTCAGGTGTAGAAAATGGTTTAAATGTAAGAAAGCTCGAAAGCTGTCTTAGGCCTCCTGCACACAAACGTTTTTTTGTTTCCATTTCCGTTCCGTTTTTGTGGATTCCATTTGCCGTCTCTATGCGGAACCATTCATTTCAATGGTTCCACAAAAAAAATGGAATGTACTCCGTATGCATTCCGTTTCCTTATTGCCGTATTTCCGTTCTGCTGAAAGATAGAACTTGTCCTATTAGTGCCCGCAAATAACGATCAATGGCTACATTCAAGTCAATGGTTACGCAAGAAATACGGAATGCATACAGAACACATGCGTATGTCATCCGCTTTTTGTGGATCCATGCCCATTTTGTCCATGTGTATACTGTTAAAACACATTACTATACATTACATTAATGATTCAAAATTGTATTTTTCTGTTTGCGATCTGCAAACAACGGATCACATGCGGAAACCATATTTTTTGCTGAACTACGGAATGGAAATGGAAACACAACGGAAACAAAAAACTGAACAACGAATCCTTGAAAAACTGATAAAATTACTGAAAAATCCAATACGGTCGCGTGCAAGAGGCCTAACATTTAGGCTGGGTTCACACTTGAGCGTTGCTGGGTTCACACTTGTAATAGTAAACGCGCGTTTGACGCGCGTTTGTGTGATTCACTACAGTGTCCTATGGCCACAAACGCCCCAAAAGTCGCTCATGTACTTTTTGGAGCGTCGGGCGTTTTACAGCGCGATCGTACGCGCTGTAAAACGCCCAAGTGTGAACCATTCCCATAGGGAATCATTGGTTTCTCCTTGTTGAGCGTTTTACAGCGCGTAGGAACGCGCTGTAAAACGCTCAGGTGTGAACCCAGCCTTAGAACTGGTGCTGGATGCGCCGAAGTTACGGAAAGGTCTGCGTCTCTTTATAACTTTGGTGGATCCTCCACCAGCTATGGTCCTTTATTAATAAATAATTGTTCCCCTTAGTACTTACCTTCTAATTTCTGTGTCTTGAAAGATTTTAAACACTCAAATCTGTATGGCTGCGCCAAAGAACCCTTCGGAAGCAGTAAATTAATTAATTTGATGAACCTTGCAGACAATCCTGACATACAAACCACGGATACAGTACAAGTAAAATGTATATTTTAAGGACAGCATGCATGCTAATATATGGAGCACATCTCAACTGCTTGTAATTGGTACTGTATAAAGCAGTATGCATACTAATTGTGCTATATGCAGTAACAGTAGATGTCTAGCATTCTAGGGAAACAATTAAAGAATTTATATGTAAGAAACAATGCCTTCAAAAGCTTGTATTTTTTGGCTGAATGCATATATACAGTATCATCACACTGCACTGTGCTTTGTCACTCTGTATCCAGCCATTCTGTAAGCAGAGGCTTTTATGTCTTCAGACAGCTTATTTCTTTTATCACTCCAACTGCATTGTAGTCTCATTTTTTTTCATGCATCGCTGTCAAGTATCTGTGCACAAATACTTAGCTATCATGGTTTTGGATAATAAACTCAAGGATGAGCACAATACTTATTGTAGCAAAAATTGCTTTCCTTTGCTATGGCAACAAAACCTATTCTAACTTTGTGATCTACTGTAATGATAAGAAAAATGCTATGTTATAATTAGTGTACTTTTGCTGCCTATATCTTATTTGAGAGGTGGTGTAACCTTTATCATATATTCCTATATTATTTTTACAGATCATTATTAACATATTTCTACATTCAGGCGATATCTGTATAGTGAGTAATACAAACAGCAGGATGTGGAGGACCTGGTTGTAATATTTGAGTTAGATAGATGCAGTAGATGGTTGGACTTCCAGTAGTGATTACATTATATTTGACTGTTAGCAACTCTGTATTACTGTAGAACCTTACTGCTCTTTGACATATTATTATATCACAGAGCACTGGTAGTTAAGGTATTGTGCCATGACAGGCTCAGGAGCTAGGCCTGCATCATTACTTGTGGGTGTTGGTGGTATTATACAGTAGACATCAAAATTGTATTGCCAGGATAGGAGATCACTCAAATCCTGGCAGTTTAACCCCTCAGATTCTTCACTCAAAAGAGAACACAGCATCCGAATAGTTAGAAGGAGCTTACTTCTGATCTCCTACAATATCCTGTGAACAGACCCTGCACCCTCTACTAAGTACTTGGCATGGAACTATTGTAAACGCAGTGTAAAGAAGAACAAGGAGTCCTGGAAGTGATGATATAGACCCTTAAAAGAGTTTTCTGAGATCTTTTACTGATGACCTATCTTCTGGACAGGTCATCAGTGTCTGATCGGTGGGGTCCAACACTCAGGATGGTAGCTGTAATACATTTAGCACAGCCACTGAGTTATTCAATAAAATGTTTCTGTATAGTGCTACCTGCAGTTTTTTTTTTTCTTATTTATTTGTCCTTCTCACTGAGAAGGTCGCACATACTCAGTTTCATCCTTCAGCTGCCTCCTGTGCGGTGATAGAGAGAGAGCTGCAGAAGAATGGACATGACCCTTATCTGCAGTAGAAAAGACACTTCCCTTGAGTTGTTGTGCCGACATACATACATAATTCCTCTGGGTAGCCATCTTATATGCTTCTGGCATATGTAAAAAAAACTGTGAACTCTCATCTTCCCGAAGCCTGGGTCACCTATGATATAGATGGACACTTTTATTACCACTACTCTTTGAGGCCGGCTATAAAAGGTCATAAAAGCTATACCAGGCCCAGCTCATCCTGTTCTTTAAGATAAGATCAGCTCGCTGTCAAGCCTGGCTGGAGCGTGACGTCATTAATTTCCAGGTCTGGTTTGAGGAGAGCTAATAGCCCTTAATTAGCTCTGGACATAAAACCAGTCCACTTTCATATTTCATTTATGAATCAACTTATGCCCTTTCTGACACCAGATCCAGGCTCTATAGAGTATTGTGGTTAATTGGGTATCAAATATGACTAGAGGATGTGATTCCGTAGCTGACCTATGGGTGGTAGAAGAACTACAGGTCCCAGCCTTACCGTGTGTGGTCTCATTCTGTAGGTAAATAAATAAGGATCGCAAATATGTATTCTGTATAAAAATATGCCGATGTATCAAGGAGATACGAGCTTAAGTATAATCCTCATTGTAGGAACTGAACTTTGATGGGGTCATAAAACACTTGGGGGCCAATCCCTAAGCTTCACAGTCACTCTGCTGCCATTGGCTGACAGGAGTAAGTCTCCTGCCCATGGGAGAGTTCATAAAAATCCATGCACAAGGACAGAGGAGAGAGACCCATGGAACATCACCAGACACTTAATTGGACATTGACGGCATATCCCTGTATCAGAAGAACTTTGAGGGTCTCCCCTGATACATACTGAAAAGGGGTTTGCAAGGATTCAAAAAGGACATATGAACGACCATCTGAAACCCTCCAGAGAAACTAAGTATTCTTTCATCTTTTTCCCTTTCATTTGAACTGTCGTGATTATTTATATTGTTATTATTATTCTGTAAATTTATAGTCATTTTCATTAGACTTGTATGCACTGCTTTTTACCGCTTATTAAAGATTATAAAATCTAAATAGCCAAGTCTTCCATATTCTAAGCTGCTGAACAACGTACCTTGCCTTTGAAGAGACGTTACCAGGTAGTTAGTTAAATTGCATTTAGGAATTGTAGCGGGGGGTGATTGACTGCGGTTGGTCAGTAAGTGATATCAGGTTCATCCACTGATCTGTGTGATAGTGAATGACCCGGATAGTCGGCTCGTGGACCGGGAACCCACGTGGTGGCAGTTACCGAAGTGTAGTGGGGGGTGTTAGCCGAATGGTAATACCCCGGTCACGTGAGGTCTCTGTGTGTGCGCAGACTCCGTCACAGACCACTACGTCACAGCTGTGGGATCCGGAGCGATCGGATCCATAGTTCGTGACACTGTCAGCTTGATATAAATCTAGCAGAGCAATGAATGTGGAGATCTCTGGATCTATGTGAGGCACAGGGCTGGTTCTAGCTTTGTTAGAAAGAGATCATTATGTTCTATTTGATGTCTGATTTTCATCTTTTACATTAGTCGTGAGATAACCCCTTTCAGTCTTAGAAATTGCAATTCTGCTATGTGTTTTATATAATTTGTTTGTAAAAAAAATAGCTAAAATAACTTTTGATGCATATAATTTGTTGAGCAATCAAATTTAGATATTGGCCATACTATTCACTGTTGGATTTGGTCAACCAGATGTTGGATGAAGAACAGAGGCTAATGCTAGTCATACAAATTAGATTCCAAATATCCAGAACTACTGACCTTCCAACAGTATCTCAATGGTATATGTTGTGGGAGGAAGCACCTGGCAGTTACATAGTTAATACGGTTGAAAAAAGACATAAGTCCATCAAGTTCAACCAAGGGATAACTGGGAATGTGAATCCCAGAAGGAAGTGAGACTCAGATTTCTTAAAACTTTCATAAGCATTAATGTAATTTACTAATTTACTAATTCATCTAAACCCTTTTTAAAACTTTCCACTGTTCCTGTTATGACCACATCCTGAGGAAGTCTATTCCACAGATTCACAGTTCTTACAGTAAAGAAGTTTTGACGCTTCTGGAGACTGAAATTTTTCTTCTCCAGTTGGAGGATGTGCCTCTTTTTTTAGGGCATTTGACATGGAACAGATTTTCACCGTATTTTTTGGATGGCCCATTTATATATTAGTTAATCATGTTCCCCCTTAGACATCTCTTCTCAAGACTAAATAGATTTAATGTTTTAAATCTTTCTTCATAACTAAGAAAGATTATCAGTTTAGTCGCTCTTCTCTGTACTTTTTTCAGCTGCAGAGCGTCCTTTCTATGGACTGGTGCCCAGAAATGAACTGCATATTTCAGATGAGACCGCACCAATGCTTTTTAAAATGGTACTATTACATTCCTGCCCTGTGAGTTCATGCCTTGTTTAATGCATGACAATATCCTGGAAGTCTTAAAAGCAGCTGATTGACATTGTATGCTGTTACTTAATCGACCATCTACAAGGACACCCAAATCCTTCTCTATACGTGACTCTCCCAGTGCTACATCCCCTAGGACATAGGGATTATTACTACCTAGATGCATAACTTTACATTTATCCACATTAAACCACATTTGCCAAGTTGATGCCCAATCACTCAGTGTTCAAGTCAGCTTATATTTTATGGACATCTTCCATAGACTGCACAGCACAACATAGCTTGGTGTTATCTGCAAAAATAAAAATGGTACTATTAATTCTGTCCTTGATATCATTAATAAATAAATTAAATAATAGAGGGCCCAGCACTGAACCTTGGGGTACACCACCATTCTGAATAGCAATCATTGACCACAACTCTCTGGACACGGTCCTTCAACCAGTTTTCAATCCAACCACAAACTATACTTTCCAAGCCAATAGACCTTACTTTACTTATTACGAGGGACAGTATCAAAAGTCTTTGCAAAATCCAGAAACACTACATCCACAGCTGCCTCTCTGTCCAGGCTTCTACTCACCTCCTCATGAAAACAAATCAGGTAAGTCTGACAACTTCTGTCCTTGGTAAACCCATGCTGGTTATCACTTATAATATTATTTACCATCTCATACCAGTCCCTTAAGAGTCCTTCAAACATTTTTCCAACAACAGAAGTTAAACTAACTAGTCTATAATTACCTGTGGAGGACCTAGATCCTTTTTTCGGCGCCACATTTGCCTTGCGCCAATCACTTGGCACTGTACCAATATCTAGAAATTATTAAAAAATTATAAACATGGGCACATCAATGATTGAATTAAGCTCTTTAAGAACTCCAGGGTGTAATCCATGTGGAACAAGATCCTTGTTCACATTTACCTTGTTTAACTTAGCTTGGACCATATCTACAGTTAGCCAATTGAGTATATTACTGGATGTACTAACAGCCCCAGCACTACAGATATCAGCTCATTTCTCTTCTTTTGGCAAAACAGGAAGAAGGCGTAGAGGGAAAAGTGCCAGGGAGTCTAGTCCTAAGCTGGAACACCCTAGAAAATATGTCTGTTTGCTTGATATTAGAGATGAAAGCCGAGGGCCAGCAACACTGCAGCAAGGCATTTCTCCTAGCAACCAGGAAGATGACCGCTGCAGGAAGGATTGGAAAAGGTGTGTAGCAAAGGTCAGACACATGCTGGTAGTTTTAGGACTCTTATTAGAAGGACAGACAGGGTGATCTTTCACCGAGACCGTAAGTGCCAAACAGTGTGTTGTTGTCTTCCGGGCTCGGATTCGGCATATTGCGGATCAGATTGACAGATTTCTTGGTGGGGCTGGGAAAGACCCAGCTATCATGGTACATATTGGCATCAATGACAAAGTCAGGGGAAGATGGAAGGTCCTTAAAAATGAATTTAGGGAACTAGGATAAAAGCTGAAGTCCAGGAGTCCAAGGTAATGTTTTCAGAAATATTACCAGTGCCACGACCATCACCAGAGAGACAACAGGAGCTTAGAGAGCTAAATAAGGGGCTCAGAAGCTGGTGCAGGAAGGAAGGGTTTGGGTTCATGAAGAACTGGACTGACTTCTCTGTCGGTCACAGGCTCTACAGTAGAAATGGGCTGCACTTTAATGGGGAGGTGTAACTGGGAGAAAAAAATGGTTAGATGGCTGGGGGAGCTTTTAAACTAGGATCTGGGGGAGGTTGGGGGGTCATACTAATAAGGTGGTACATATTGTAAATAGATACTGGGATATAGGAGAGGACAGTGGGGATTTAGTGGGGGCTGGGGTTAGTGAGGAAAGTAGGGAGAAGACTGCAGAACTGTACATCAATGAAAAATAGAGCTGCTGGTAACAAGAACCTATTACATACAAACATCAACCAAGGTAGCCAAAAAAATCATGGATATTCACTTTATAGGTAATAGTAATTAAAAATGTATTTTCACAAATGCCAGAAGTCTAGCTAGCAAAATGGATGTTATGGTACTAGAAGAACACATAGATGTAGTTGGTGTGGCTGAGACATGGTTGGACTCTTCGCATGACTGGGCTGTTAACATTAAGGGTTTTACACTATTTAGGAAAGACAGGGTCACTTTAAACAGGAGATGTGGCGCGGATAATAACTGTCCACAGCGGAAACCGTCTACGGAAAAAGGGCACTGGATGTCACAGAAATTTTAGGGATGCACACAATTTTACACAGAAAATGTGGCGCAAATAATTTAACTGTCCCCAGCGGCCTATTACACAGTATTTTGCACAGGATGTGCTAAAAATATATATTGCTGCTGTCACACACAATAGTCCTTAAAAGTTTTTTGTATAAAAATCTTCCTATTACACTCCCTACACTGTCTGTCCCTTCCTATGCACACTGAGCAATTTAGCGCAGGTTGCGCTACAAACATATATTGCTGCTATCACACACAATAGTCCTTACAAGGACTTTTGGGTTTCTGAAACATTTTTGTAGAAAAATGTAATTCAATTACACTCCCTACACTCACTGTCCCTTCCTATGCTCAGCTCTCCCTGACTAGCTAACATGGCTACTGACATTACAATAAGGCAGTAATTACCTGCATGTTTATTAGCTGCTTAGCAGCCGCAAAACGTGTGTGGAGTAGACTCGAGCATTGCACTCGTGCACATGGTATTCGGCCGAGCATGCTCACTCAACAGTAGTCAGTACCAAAATGCAAGCACTCAACTCACAAGGACCTTTGCTATAAACTATATACACTTATTTGTTATCCCACCCACAAAATCACACTCAGCACCAGCACTCCGGTTCTTTAAGCTCCACTTATTCAGAAGCGCACTTAGTGCAGCAAGCCCAATAGAGAGAGAGTTGGATTTCATTATGCCTGATTCTTTGTTTCTTGGGAAGATAAGTTGACAACACATGCTGACTGAGCTCAATATATATGTGTTTATGGAATGTTAGGAGAGATAGTTGTCTCGCCAGCTTAAGGCTAATTTCACATTTCTGTGTTCCAGCAGGCTGTTTCTGCAAAAAACAGCCCAACGGTGCTCTCTGGGTCTGGCATTGCTGGAAGGTAGCGGAATGCTCGCCTAGCCCTATTGACTATAATGGGGTCCTACAGAGATCTGGCTGCTCCCTAAAAATACCACAGCTTACCGTCTGGTAATACCTGATCCAAAGAGCTCTAGCAGACTGTTCTCTCTTGGAACAGCCTGCCAGAACACCTACTGGCAGTGGGAATCTAGATTAACACATCTAACATGTTCACCTCTTTCATCTCTAGCCCAATTTGATCAGTGTTACAGTATAACTATAGGAATGCCAACCCATTTTCTCCTTGTATAATGAATAATATGTATTAAAATTATGTCTGTAGATAAATGAATAAATAATAGTAAGCTTCAATTGACTATCAGTATAGAAAAAAACAAGTAACTTGAGTAGATAAAGTCACTAGTAATAAAACTATTCTGTTGCAGTCCTTGCACATGGAAATTACTTATTTGATTTTATTTCTATAGATTTCAAGCTTCAGGAAAAAAAGAAACTATAAATTAGTATGCAAGAAAACAATGTGTTTACTCATCAAAGAACTTGCAATAAACTAGTAATTCAACCTTTCTAATTTATCAGTAATATTTATGTGCTGGCCTTAGTGTCATAGCCAAGGCAAGCAGTTTGAAGGCTGAATTTCGTAACTCAGGGATGATGTGGTTCACCAGCAGATTATAGTCTACAGTCTCTCTTACTTTTAACCTCTATAGTAGTCAACTTTAAATCATAGAGAAACTCTTCAGAAGTAAAAAAAAAAAAAAACTGATTGCAGCACAGGATAGTGAGTGAGCCACTTGGAGAAAGTTAAAAGAGCAATCACACATTTGTACAACATGTTCTTATCCATAGACTCAGCATCTGATGTGTGGCGTTCTAATAAGTGGCTCATCAATTACAAGGTTGAGTGAGACCTCAGGGCTAGAAACTCCCTGAGAGACAGAAGGCACCTCATAGTTATGTTGCCTTTTGATTTGATGTTGTGATTGGACTGCAAGGGTGTGATAACACCTAATATCAACTTTTCATCAACCTGCCATTTTTATTGTGAGGCTTTCATGCGTTATATGTGCTGTGCATATAATTACAGGAAAGGTTGAAGCTTTTTCAGAAATGGAGTATATTTTTGGGTATCTTTGGATATATAAAAAGGGCAAGACTCTGTAGACAACCTTTCTGTGCTGACTTTAGATTTACAGATCACAGTCTCTCCCTTTAAATCAGACCTGTATCCTCTTCTGAAGTCTGTTTCCAAAGTCACAGCATTTGCTTCCCTCTTGTTCTACCAGTTCTGGACAATCTGTTCTTAAGACTCTATGTTGTGCCATTTTCTAGAAGTTATCAATAAATTGCTAGCAGTTTGCAATGAAGGTCCAGCTTGGTGTTAACAGTTGGGGTGTGTCCCTGCATAGTCAGGGAAACACCCCCAACTGGTAACACACATCTGGACCTTCATTGCAAACTGCTACCAAATCACTGATAACTTCTAGGAAATGGCACAGCACAGAGTCTAATGCATAGTTTGTCCAGAAATGTTATTATGAGGGGGGTGCAAGTACAGTATTTGCTAATACAGACATGTCAGGAGAGGTTAAAGGTTAGATTTAAAGGCAGAGATCTTGATATGTAAATCTAAAGCCAGCGCAAAAACTTCCAGCAGGAGTAGTAAAGGAACGGCACATGGAAGAGTCATAGAAAATAGATATTTTAATTCAAGTGGGATGCAAGAAGTTGTCAAAGTACATGTCAGGAGAGGTTACATGCCCTATTTAAAGCTGAGATATGTGATATTGAACAGGAATCTAAAGGTCAACATTCCCACAGCTCATAGTAGTACCCCAGACCACTATGTGTTCAAATCACTACTGATGTATGCTGGATTTCTGTCAGAAAGGCATCCATTCTTCATATTATGGAAATCGCCAAATACTTCTATTTTATAAAATGGCTTGCCTACTTTATGTTTATAGTTGTCTTTGGTAATAAGGGATAAAGTATATAAATATATACTGCAAGTGTAGAACTACTATAACTAAGTTTCCACTATAATACAATTCCATAGAAGGTGTCAAATGAGATAATGGTTGATTTCACCTCATCATTGAGTCTGCCTCATCATTCAGAAAGTATATGGTTTATGCCCCGCATCCTTTCAGCTTTTACAGTACGATGACCATACATATTATAGAGCATTTGAAAGGCATGATATGCCATAAAATATAAAAAAATATATTTTATTTGGGGAAGAGAAGTTATCGTGGCAAATATCTGTTCAGTATGTTCCCTTCACATCAAAGGTTGAAATTTATTGTAAGATCAGACAAAAATGTTGATATCTCTATAGGAGACTGGCAAGTAAAGAGGACACTCATGCAATAAATCAGGTAGGCAAGCTTAAGAAAGGTAAAAAACAAACCAAAATAATTGAGATTTATGCCTGTTTGCCATGTTTCTGTGAGCATGACATACTTGCTGTTTAGGTGCAGATGATAAGGTGATTCGGTACCCCTTGTTCTTGAGGTATGCACCCTGAAATTTGTCCTGCCAACTATGTTAAAGGGGTTATCCTACATAGTAACATAGTACATAAGGCCGAAAAAAGACATTTGTCCATCCAGTTCGGCCTGTTATCCTGCAAGTTGATCCAGAGGAAGGCAAAAATATATAAAAAAAATCCTGGAAATCATTATCACTTCATCGGGGGTCCAAGTCCTAGCATCCCTGCCTATCAACTGTTTCAGGGAGTCACTGTGTCCACTGAAGCTCTGGTGAGCAATGTAGGCTCCAGGCAGCTTTCCAATTCTATTGTAGCTCAGACCCATTGACTTGAATGGGGGTAGGCTGTAACTAGGATAAGTCACAATTACCTTTAGGTGATTGTGACAGATTGCACAGTTATTGTCACGGTCTGTCATACATGGGTGGTTGTGACAGATCTGATGATAAGTCACAATCACCCATGCTCCACTCCTTTCTGCAGTGTACATAAGGAATGCAACGTGACTGTGCAGGGAAATTACTTTTTGGCTTCAGGCTTTAGGCCACAATTGGTGTTGTTATCAATTGAGCTACTTCCTCTCTCATAAGTCCTTGTTAGACATCCCTTTAATAGGTTCACTGGTCTTGTGCTCAGCAATTATACTCATCATTTGAAACAGAGCGTAAATAATAATTGAGGAGAATTGACATGTTCTAAACAGGCAGTCTGCATTCTGCACTATTCTCAGCTGTAGTCAATGTGGTTAATATTGGATATGTGCTAGGTAACACCAAGACATGTTGGCTCTTCACACCTATTATGCTCAAACATCCAAAGTAACTAGCCACAAAGGTGGTATGGCTAGTCACTCCTCTTCTTTGCTAGGGGGAGGTTTCTACCTGCTATGTAGACCTCTGTCACAGAAAATGATGTTGTAGCTTGATCTTGCAAGAACTGGGAGTTCACATGAGACCAGTCTGCATCGCAGCTTCAAACAGGACTGGGTATCATTCATACTTAGACTGTGAGTGAGTCGCATGATGTAGCTATGATTCAGCATGGTCTTACAAGAACTCTCACCTTTGTGACTAGTCACTCCGGATTAACATATTAAACACCAAAATTTCAGGACACATATCTCAAAAACAGGGGGGGTGGGGGACCTAATCATAGCAGCAAGTAAGCCATGCTTAGTGAATCATGGCAAACTGGTATATATGTGTATATATATACAGGGTGTGCAGAATTATTAGGCAAGTTGTATTTTTGAGGATTAATTTTATTATTGAACAACAACCATGTTCTCAATGAACCCCAAAAACTCATTAATATCAAAGCTGAATATTTTTGGAAGTAGTTTTTAGTTTGTTTTTAGTTTTAGCTATTTTAGGGGGATATCTGTGTGTGCAGGTGACTATTACTGTGCATAATTATTAGGCAACTTAACAAAAAACAAATATATACCCATTTCAATTATTTATTTTTACCAGTGAAACCAATATAACATCTCAACATTCACAAATATACATTTCTGACATTCAAAAACAAAACAAAAACAAATCAGTGACCAATATAGCCACCTTTCTTTGCAAGGACACTCAAAAGCCTGCCATCCATGGATTCTGTCAGTGTTTTGATCTGTTCACCATCAACATTGTGTGCAGCAGCAACCACAGCCTCCCAGACACTGTTCAGAGAGGTGTACTGTTTTCCCTCCTTGTAAATTTCACATTTGATGATGGACCACAGGTTCTCAATGGGGTTCAGATCAGGTGAACAAGGAGGCCATGTCATTAGATTTTCTTCTTTTATACCCTTTCTTGCCAGCCACGTTGTGGAGTACTTGGACGCATGTGATGGAGCATTGTCCTGCATGAAAATCATGTTTTTCTTACCTTGCAGACTTCTTCCTGTACCACTGCTTGAAGAAGGTGTCTTCCAGAAACTGGCAGTAGGACTGGGAGTTGAGCTTGACTCCATCCTCAACCCAAAAAGGCCCCACAAGCTCATCTTTGATGATACCAGTCCAAACCAGTACTCCACCTCCACCTTGCTGGCGTCTGAGTCGGACTGGAGCTCTCTGCCCTTTACCAATCCAGCCATCTGGCCCATCAAGACTCACTCTCATTTCATCAGTCCATAAAACCTTAGAAAAATCAGTCTTGAGATATTTCTTGGCCCAGTCTTGACGTTTCAGCTTGTGTGTCTTGTTCAGTGGTGGTCGTCTTTCAGCCTTTCTTACCTTGGCCATGTCTCTGAGTATTGCACACCTTGTGCTTTTGGGCACTCCAGTGATGTTGCAGCTCTGAAATATGGCCAAACTGGTGGCAAGTGGCATCTTGGCAGCTGCACGCTTGACTTTTCTCAGTTCATGGGCAGTTATTTTGCGCCTTGGTTTTTCCACACGCTTCTTGCGACCCTGTTGACTATTTTGAATGAAACGCTTGATTGTGCGATGATCACGCTTCAGAAGCTTTGCAATTTTAAGAGTGCTGCATCCCTCTGCAAGATATCTCACTATTTTTGACTTTTCTGAGCCTGTCAAGTCCTTCTTTTGACCCATTTTGCCAAAGGAAAGGAAGTTGCTTAATAATTATGCACACCTGATATAGGGTGTTGATGTCATTAGACCACACCCCTTCTCATTACAGAGATGCACATCACCTAATATGCTTAATTGGTAGTAGGCTTTCGAGCCTATACAGCTTGGAGTAAGACAACATGCATAAAGAGGATGATGTGGTCAAAATACTCATTTGCCTAATAATTCTGCACGTAGTGTATATATATATATATATGCACAAATTATTTTGGTTTGGTGACAGGTCCTCTTTAAAGAATCACTTTAGCGGTAACAGTAGCTATAAGTGGTGCAAGAGTAGCACTTGCACCTGATTCCTGGTATGTATGGGTGCCTAAATTCATCTCCTAAAAATCCAATATTAAAAATGGCACAAGGTACTATATTAAAGAGTGTGGTTACAGGTCCTCTTTAAGGGTTTGTACAGTACTGGAACTCATGGACATGTAGCTTTTCTCTAATTTAGTGTTCACACGGTACTTGGGCTCATATTTTGTTGAGTGAACCGATCTTCAGATCATCGATCCAAAGTCGCTTCAGTCAAAACTTCATTTGAATCCTGTACAGAGATCTGTCTCTCTACAGCATTCAAATGTATGGGCTCCAGCAAGGTGAAATTTGTTATGTCCAAAGTCTTGCAAGATTTCTTTGAATAACTTCGGACTTCAATATTTAAACTTGAATATCATTTTAAAACAGGAATCTGAAGTCAGCTTCGGTCCTGGCTGGTACCTCGGTACCATAGCCAACTTTGGATTCAAGTTTAAAATGGTTTTCAATATAGTTTAACAATATTTTTGTTCTACTGCAGACAGAGTGGAGGAGGGATACTCTTTCTCCAGCCAGTTGTGTTATAGGCAGACATAAAACAGTGAGGAAGAGAAGGTGGTCATGGCTAATCTCCAAGAACAAATGCATTTTCATTATGTATTTCTTTGTTTAATTGTAATACAATACAAAATAGCATAAAAAAGAAAAGACACAGAGTAATTTCTGGGATTTTTTCATTTATTTTTACACATTTTGTCGTTTTAGTTTCCCAGTAAAGTAATATTTTCATTGTAGTTTTCTATGCAGCTTATGATTTAATACAGTTATCACAACAGTCTATGCTGTTACAAGTATCAGTGACAGTTCTTTTAGTAGTGATATGTGATAATTTAGTGATTTTTTATATTTGCCTGTTAAATCTTTATTCAGTGTTCAAAATTTCAATTATATTACACCAAAAAGTCCAATTTCAGCTCAAGTGCATCATATGTTTTCCCTGAAATGATATCTGCAGTGTACACAAGGAATGGAACGTGACTGTGCAGGGAAATTACTTTTTGGCTTCAGGCTTTAGGCCACAATTGGTGTTGTTATCAATTGAGCTACTTCCTCTCTCATAAGTCCTTGTTAGACATCCCTTTAATAGGTTCACTGGTCTTGTGCTCAGCAATTATACTCATCATTTGAAACAGAGCGTAAATAATAATTGAGGAGAATTGACATGTTCTAAACAGGCTGTCTGTATTCTGCACTATTCTCAGCTGTAGTCAATGTGGTTAATATTGGATATGTGCTAGGTAACACTAAGACATGTTGGCTCTTCACACCTTACACATTATGCTCAAATATTTTCAAAGGGAGTTTTTAAAGATTGAAGCCGATTTACCTTTTTTCCACTCCAGACTATACTCCTGACTATCCTGACTGATTATATTTTTAGGTTTTATTTATTTATTTTTCAATCTTATTAGTATTGTTTTATTAATATTGACATTTGAGTATATTAAATGGCAATCCAAACTTCTGTGACAGTTCTGAGTATATTAAAAATGTTAATTGAAACACTGTGCAATTTTACAAATTATGCGTCTTGCGTAAACCTCAATTATTTTGATCTTCAGTTTGTTTCCTCATAAATTTTAGCAGACATTTTATGTCACATGCATTACATATTGATAAATAGCCACCACAAGGGAAGGAAGCAGACAGACATTAAAAGAAACTCATAGTTCCGACTCATTGCTACGAATAGGAGAACATTTATTTTAAAATTTCAATCATGCAAAGTATTTTTTCAGTCTTAACTTTATTATTTTTAAACAAGGATAAACACAACTGTACAAAAAATAAAACACATAGATTATTTTGCTAGACTGACCGTTAATATCCACCTTTAACCAAACTTGTTATTGGTATTCTGTATACCTATAATACGGCTTTATAGAGTAAATGTACTGTACGCAAGAGCATATACTGTTAGCATATGATTTGGCGTAGGTTCTCATCATGCTTGTGCTTTACATTATGTGCAGGACATGCAACAACTTTACAACCCATACATATATAATTTCACAATGTACAGTGGCATAAGTAATACACAGATTACACTTAGTTATATTGTTAAAGAAAAAGGGATATCTACATTTTTCTGCCCAGCAGATACAAAAAGGACACTCTTTTGTTATCTGATCTATACAGCTCTTTAGATATGCGTAGCACATGCATTGAGAATATCTCCCAGAGCATACCTCTATATACACAGTGAACATTGTGTGAACAGGGTCCTCTCCTGCATAACGAAAATCAGACGGCTCTATTATGCTGGCCATAAACTTTTATGATCAAGAAATGCATAATGGAATGCCTCTAGAAGAATTCTGTTATGCATTTCCTCATAGAATTGTATTATGGTCTGTGGTAACGGAATCCATAACACAATTCAGCATATTCCCGAACTCGATCTTCAAAACTTGAAGTTCGCTCATCCCTACTCATGACATTTCCGAAGAATCGGAGTCAAGCCGTAATAGTGATATAATTGACGATACCAAAGATTCTGGAGAAGATGATATTTTGGAGTCAGTACACCTAAAACAGGGGTAGAAAATGATAATTGAGACAGGCCTACCAGATTGTCCCTTTAACGCCAACGCCACGCCTCCTTTTTCAGACCTGCCTTGAGCGGAGAAAAGTCGCAGATTGCTGCGCAAATAACCTATGTGACAGATATATTCCAGAAAACTGGCATATATCTAATAGCAAATTAAAACCAAAAGGTAATTTCTGGAGTTTATTTAACTTTTACTGACTTGATTTATTTGAAATGAATATCACATGTTCTCACAGTATTTATGAACAAGATCTTATAAAAAGCAAATATATTTAAGAATACCCATCATACCTCACTCATACTTTTTCTCAACATAAATTTGTGCAGCAGATGCTTTCCTGTAATTAACACACTGGGATTTGGGAGTTGTAGATTTTTTGCTATCAAACTTTCCATCAAGAAGACATCTGTGATTTTTATTTCTATCTTTTTTAATACATTTATATAATCATTTCTACTTAAGAGAAATCATATGTTCAAATCAGGGGTTTTGTGCACAGCATCCCTATCATCATATACACCCGGCTCCATTACTTTGTCCATAGTATGGAGGTTAGCGGTATATTTTCTGTGTGTTATACCTCTTTCTAGAATATTTAACATGACTATAATGATGTCATTACCCACATTTATACATTTTTTAAACACATTCTCAAATAGTTATTCACATTTAGCTTTCCACATTTTTACCTAACTCTACAGTTATCCCCTTCCTGACATATGCCATACATGTATAGTGCTGTGGAAATAGAGCTCATGACATATACAGTAATAGTTTGGTGTGGGCACAGGAACTATTCCTGCAAGTCCCCTACTGTGACTGCTGGCATAGGTAATAACTCAGATCCAGATGGATTAACCACTTAGATACAGTCAATGCTCGTCACTGCATCTAAGGGGTTTATGGGGGGGCACCCTCTTTCATACATCGGCTCCCTGTGAAGAAACCAGTGGCTGCTATGGAAGCCTGAATGCCTACAAATGCCATAGGACCTGTCAGTTATGAAGCCTATGACCTTAGTGTTAGAGTAAAACTGACAGTTCAATGCAGTACAATACAGCGTGTATTTTATTGCATTGAAACATTGATCAGGACCTCAAAAGTCGAAGTCCCATAGTAGGATAAAAAAATAAAATAAAAGTTTCTTATAAAAATAAAAGTTTTAAATAAAAAAGTGCTCTTTCCCCTCATCAAGCCATGTACAATAAAAAAAAAAAAAAAAAAAAATATATATATATATATATATATATTATATTGCTTTGTCTGTATTGACCAGCTCTATAAAAAAAATCACGTGATCAGTTAGTTGAATGCCATAAAAAGTAAATAAAAAATATGGCTCTCAGATAATGGCAAAACAAAAACATGATTTCTTTTGTTTAAAAAAATGTTTGCATTGTGTAAAACTAAAAAAAATAGACATATTTGGTATTCCATAATGACCTGCTTTATCAAAATATCACACAATATATCCCGTTAGGTGAACGCTGTGCAAAAATTAATAAAAACTATGCCAAAGAGGCCAGTAGGAGTTGCTGCCTTTTCTTCAAAAAATAAAATAAAAATTCTAAATAAAAAGTGATCAAAAAGCCATATATACCCCAAAATAGAACCAATGATAATGGCAACTTATCCTGCAAAAAATAAATCCTCCCACAGCACCATTGAAAAACAAAAAAGAAAATATTGTTCTCAAAGAATGGCTGTACTACTACCCCAAGTTGTGTTCATGACAGCCAAATTTTGCAAATCTGACGTGTCACTTTATGTGGTAATAATTTTTGAATGTTTTTACATATCCAACCAATTTTGAGACTGTTTCTCGTGATACAGTGTAGTTCATGTTTTTTTTGAGTTGACGTTTTACCTTTATAGAAAATTTGGAAACATTTGAATTTCTCTGCTTTTAAGATGAATAGTAATAACTTAATATTTTTATTTTTCAGTCTTATGGCCTTCATTAGATTATCTGATT
Organism: Bufo gargarizans; assembly: GCF_014858855.1. Lineage (NCBI taxonomy): Eukaryota > Metazoa > Chordata > Amphibia > Anura > Bufonidae > Bufo > Bufo gargarizans. Next base: position 447,037,904 of record NC_058080.1, read on the forward strand.
GTCCTAGGCTACAGGCATAATTTAAAAATGACAAAATGTACATTTGAGAAAATAATACATCAGCATTTTACCCGCATTAATAACTGCATATATATATATATATATATATATATATATATATATATATATATCTATCTATATATATATATATGCACATTACATAGATAATTGTTAATAATCTGCCATCGTAGAGGGGGTGGAGTATGAGGGTTAGGGCACTCACCAATAAAAAAAAATCACACTTTATGTCAGAATTAGTGTTAAGCGAATCAAAGTAAAACAAATTGACTTTGATCCGAATTTCAGGAAAAATTTGATTTGATATGAATCCGAATATCCTCGCACTTTGTTGTAACAAATCTTTGTTTTTTCCTTAAATGGTGGCTACGTGTGTTACAATATAAAAGTAAGAAGCCCAGGAACGCAAGATATCCCATAATGCCAAGCAGCCAGACAAATTTGCAGAAAGCCATCTCCTGTCACAGCCCTATAAAAGCCTCATCCCACTCCGTTTTTCGTTTCACTGTGAATTGAGCATAGGGAAAGCTGTGGCAAGCTCTAGGGACAGTGTGTTAGAAAGCTTTTAATTGTAGAATATTGCATAGGGACAGTGCAAGGACTGTGGACAGTGTAGGGAGAGTCTTTACACACTGTAGGTAGAGCATAGGGAGACAGTGCAGGCTCAGTGTAATTGCCCTGTACACCTTGTTCACCTGCTATGTCATACATTCTTAATCTGTTCTGTTATACATAGACTTAATGTGCATCAAACCCATTGTCAACAGGCAGTCTAATATATAGACACATTCATCTAGTTTATTTGCTGTGCCATTTTTACTTAATCTGTTCTGTTATACAGAAATACTGTGCATCCGACTCATTGTCAACAGGTGTTCTAATACAGGGAGTGCAGAATTATTAGGCAAGTTGTATTTTTGAGGATTAATTTTATTATTGAACAACAACCATGTTCTCAATGAACCCAAAAAACTCATTAATATCAAAGCTGAATATTTTGGGAAGTAGTTTTTACTTTGTTTTTAGTTTTAGCTATTTTAGGGGGATATCTGTGTGTGCAGGTGACTATTACTGTGCATAATTATTAGGCAACTTAACAAAAAACAAATATATACCCATTTCAATTACTGTTTTCCCTCCTTGTAAATCTCACATTTGATGATGGACCACAGGTTCTCAATGGGGTTCAGATCAGGTAAACAAGGAGGCCATGTCATTAGATTTTCTTCTTTTATACCCTTTCTTGCCAGTCACGCTGTGGAGTACTTGGACGCGTGTGATGGAGCATTGTCCTGCATGAAAATCATGTTTTTCTTGAAGGATGCAGACTTTTTCCTGTGCCACTGCTTGAAGTTGAAGAAGGTGTCTCCCAGAAACTGGCAGTAGGACTGGGAGTTGAGCTTGACTCCATCCTCAACCCGAAAAGGCCCCACAAGCTCATCTTTGATGATACCAGCCCAAACCAGTACTCCACCTCCACCTTGCTGGCGTCTGAGTCGGACTGGAGCTCTCTGCCCTTTACCAATCCAGCCACGGGCCCATCCATCTGGCCCATCAAGACTCACTCTCATTTCATCAGTCCATAAAACCTTAGAAAAATCAGTCTTGAGATATTTCTTGGCCCAGTCTTGACATTTCAGCTTGTGTGTCTTGTTCAGTGGTGGTCGTCTTTCAGCCTTTCTTACCTTGGCCATGTCTCTGAGTATTGCACACCTTGTGCTTTTGGGCACTCCAGTGATGTTGCAGCTCTGAAATATGGCCAAACTGGTGGCAAGTGGCATCTTGGCAGCTGCACGCTTGACTTTTCTCAGTTCATGGGCAGTTATTTTGCGCCTTGGTTTTTCCACACGCTTCTTGCGACCCTGTTGACTATTTTGAATGAAACGCTTGATTGTTCGATGATCACGCTTCAGAAGCTTTGCAATTTTAAGAGTGCTGCATCCCTCTGCAAGATATCTCACTATTTTTGACTTTTCTGAGCCTGTCAAGTCCTTCTTTTGACCCATTTTGCCAAAGGAAAGGAAGTTGCCTAATAATTATGCACACCTGATATAGGGTGTTGATGTCATTAGACCACACCCCTTCTCATTACAGAGATTCACATCACCTAATATGCTTAATTGGTAGTAGGCTTTCGAGCCTACACAGCTTGGAGTAAGACAACATGCATAAAGAGGATGATGTGGTCAAAATACTCATTTGCCTAATAATTCTGCACTCCCTGTATATAGGCGTGTTTATCTAGTTAATTTGCTATGCCATTTATACTAAATCTGTTCTGTTATACATAGATATACTATGCATCAGACTCATTATCCTCAGGCGGTTAATATATAGGTGTGATTATCTAATTCATTTCCTGTGCCATTTATACTTAATCTGTTTTGTTATACATAGACTTACTGTGCATCAGACTCATTAATAGGCGTTCTAGTATAAAGGCACATTAATCTAGTTCACCTGCTGCTCCATTAATACTTGATCTGTTCTGTTATAGATAGATCCATTGATTAATGGATATGCAAGCAATTATATTAGGCTGTGATTCCTAAATTGGAGAAATTCTACTGTTTGTATCATGTCCACATTGATATTTAACTGCTTCTTTAGCCAGTTACTGTGATTTAGTATTACAGAGCAGTCTTATCCTGTGAGCAGTGCAAATAAATTGATTCTTCAAACAGCAGAGTTGCCCTCGAGTTGATTGTTTTTTTGTCAGAAAAATTATTCTTTTATCTGAAAAATTATTCTTGTAGGGAAAACATTAGTATTTTAGTGAATACATTAGTAATTTACCAAATACATGAGTCTGCTCCACTATTACAATCCCTGATTCCCTATGTAACTATGTAACTCTACCCAAATTCATTGTAGCTAATATGTTCTTTTAGCGAAACAATTAGTCTGTATTACTATTGCAATCATTTATGGTCATTCCACCAACTGGACCCAAATTCATAATTCCTAGCTACCACATTCTGTTATGGAAATTTTTTATTTTGTGTCACTGACAACTAAATTCTACGTCTCTGTGCAGTGCAACAAAATTTTAGCCCATGTGGATCCCTCCATAAGGTCTGGGATCCCGCCATACTATGAACTTAATGGTATTTTGCTTTCAACATACACTTGAGTTAAAACTACATAGGCCAAACTTGCTGGATTGATCAAACATGCCAGTTACATTATTGCCATATAGGAGGAGTGTCGTTGGTTATTGAAATGAACCACACAAATCACTCCACCAACTCGACTCTAATTAATCATAGCTAATACATTCTTTTAGTCAGTGTTTGGTTAGTGTTTTGCATCAGTATTTGATCAGAATTTGTAAGCCAAAAACTCTGTTTTTTAATGTAGGGCGATGCTGATATATCATTAGTAAAATTGCCTGTTACGTTGATAAACTGAATTCATTGCATTTGCTTATTTCACTTCAGAATGTTTCACGTAGGTAAATTATTCACTTTTTTAATTGGTTAACACATTATACATGTCACACTCACTGAAGACTAGGGAAAAATATTCAGTGAGTGTATTACCGTAAATCACATGAAAGAGACTAATCATCTCTCTGTTCTGCCTATCATACCAAGTACTACCATATATCACGTTTTTTTGCATGCTGTCTGAAATCAAAGGTCAGCATTTATTTGAAGATTTCATTAATTAGCAGCTATTGTAAAGTAATAAAGACATCTAATGACTTTGAAATAGATTCTGTAGTCATATTAATTTTCATATTGAAAAGACCACTCCAAATTTGTGCCAAGTATATTTCCCTATAGAGGCTGAGTCTAATACACGGAAAGAATGATTGCATGCATGAATATCAACAGATTCACTGACCTAATACTTGAGAAAGAAACCACTTGAATTCGAATAATGCACTGAAAGAACAGATTAGTTAAGCATTTAATCCGTACTAAGTGTTATGGGCCATTTATTGTGAGCTTATAGCAAAGTGGGAAAATATTACTTTCATGCAATATACCTTAAATTAGAAATGAAACATTGACTCAGAATTGGAAGACTATTTGAAATGGGGCTGATCATTTAAAGAATTTCATTATTCCATTCCTTTAGTAGTTATTTGCAAGAGAAAACACTGTCTAAAAGAGCTACTTTAAAGCTACTTCTGTTCACAGTTGATCAGTCACATTAATGGATGCTTGGTATAAGATTGTTTCAGATTTCCTTTGCTAATGGTACATATTAAGACACTTTGACCTCCCTGCTTAGTTGACGTTTTATCTAAAACAAATGAAACTGACTTTCCTTAAGTGATGCCAAAAATTGGACTCAACAGCCATTTCGGACTTATTGCAGTATTTGGAATAACAATGCTCTAAAAGGATGATTAGAATTGAATTGGCACACTTGTCTACTCTTAGCAATGTATAGCCTCATGGAGTAGGAATGAGCACTAATACTATGTTATGTCATTCTTGTCATTCAGCTCTACTTATCAAACGCTTGTAAAGTCTATGTTAGAACACAGCAATGTAGACTTATCGACACAGAACATCTTTATTCCATTACCTGTTATTGAACATAAACCTCTTCTGTCTCCCCAAAAAGACAATGTAGTTCATACAGGCTGTGTTCACATATATATTATTAATTTAATTATTTTATTTTTATAGAGCTATTGTCTTAGGGCTGGAGAAACTGGGATAACATGATCTGTGTCTTTCTGGGACATTAGCTTTCACAGAAAATCAGATACTTATGCATCCCAATGAATAATATATCACTGCCTGAGGAGACACTAAAAACAAAATAATAAACCTTTTTTAGAAATTACTTTTAAAAGTGGAGTAGCACTCAATTCAGGCATATACTCGTGACAAATCCCTCACAAAAGAGATGTTCCCTGGAGCTGTAATACCGTTGGGGTGCTGGTGGAAGAACCAATCACCGAAAGACTCAATGCCCATAAGCAGGTTTAGATATAAATCTACAATGTGCTCCAAGAGGTACTGGAGATATTTCTAGGACCCCCACTGATATTCAAAGAGAGCACTCTTGGCCACAACTAGTATGGCCGTGATGCATGCGCTTCCCACTGGCCTTCATATGGGAGGAGACTCCACCTATTGGCAGGGCGGGAGTCTCAGTGGCCGGTAGTGATAAGGAAGAGCAGGACAAACCTAACAGTAGCTGATCCTATGTCACTTTACAGCCTTCAACCTTTGGGAGATCCCCACCCTGATGCCGATTTATCATACATGTATATGCAGGAAGCCCAAGCAGTTTAGGTAAGAGACTCAAATGAGGATGTAGACTGAACATGGGTTAGGACAATGATGGTATTATAAGCATTGCTATGCCAGGGCTAAGCTGGTCGCAATCATAACATAATGGTGATGACACCAAAACAGGGTGACGGGGTAATGTAACCACTTTAATGGTGCATAATGTGGCTTGATGACATCATGGTCAACAAATTGCAGTGCCTACGTGTGTATAAATTGCTTAAGTGGGGGTTGTGAGTGGGCAGAGGAACTGCTACTAGACAATATCCCTCTTCTCCTGGAGAGCCAGGATATGGGATATCACATCCTTGTCTCTATGTGCGGATCCTGTTTATGGATTAACTGCTGTGTGTGGTGGATGTGTGTTCAAGAAACCGTCACTAGGAGATGCCCTCTCAGCTCCTATGTATAGAGGGAGCGCATGGGTAGGGGATAAGGGGCATGCTACCAAAACAAGGGGTGTAGTGCCCCCAAAAGGGGTATCTACCTACATTGTCCCTGACCAAAGGTTAGAGGAAGGTGCAGCCTGCCCCCTGAACTAAAAATAATCCCACATCCTAACCCAAGTTCAGTCTACATCTTCATTTGAGTCTAGCACTTAAGCTGCTTGGGATTCCCATGTATACCTGTTTGATGCATCGGCATCAGCGTGGGGACCACCGACAGGTTGCAAGCTGTCAAGTGACAAAGCAGGAGCTACTGGAAGGCTTATCCTCATCCCCCTCGCCATTGACGGACACCGAGCCTCCCACCCTATCTATGGCTGAAGTTTCCTCCCAAATGAAGTCAGCTAGAAGTGCACGCATCACAGCCATACTAGTGCCAGATACAGTGCCGCACATCAAAAGTTGTCACCACGAGTGCTCTCTTAGAATATCATATATATGCATAAGCTCCTGATGAGACAGTAGTTGAAACACGTAGAGCGTATGCAGGGTTATGCAGCTAGTAGTAGTCTATCTGGCAGGCAGGGACTAGCAATAGGGTTATGCAGGTATGGGTTCATGAGCAGTGTGTCTGTGTAGGGAGTGGGCAATCACCCTTGGTATGCTCTGTATGCTAACAAATGTATACACACAGTGCACACTGAATGTCACTCTTTGAGTGCCCAGGTCTTCTTTTTCTTGCCTACGGTGTACCTTCTCGATTATCCACCCCTAATACCACAGTGTTTGCTAAGGAAACATACAGTGGGGTCCTGGCAAAATCTCCAGTACCTCTTGAAGCACATTGAAGATTTATCTAAACCTTCTTCTGAGCATTGAGTCTGTCCATGATTAGTTCTTCCTCTGGCACCCAGATGGTATTGCAGCTCCAGGGGACATCTCTCTTGTGATGGGTGAGTCGCGAATACATGCCTGAACTCGATTTTACTTTGCTTTTAATAGTTATTTCTAAATAAGGTTTATTATTTTGTTTTTAGCATCTCCTCAGACAGTCATATTTTCTGGGACACTAGAACTCTATTGACAGTGATATGTGCATGGAGGATTGCTGAGAGTACACACATCTTGTCTTCCCAGCATGTTCCTCATCTCCATGTCATGATTTGGGACCATTATGTCACCTTGATATCACGGAAAGGAAGCTTTCTGCATTTGTGTCAGAGTACTAAAACACTGCTTACTTTGAGCACTGTATTTAGCCCTTTTTATGACAAGGAGCTTGCCATTTCATCTCTCTCTCTTTGGTGGCAGAGCCTTTTGCAGTGACCATCAATTGAAATTAAGGACTATAGATATATACCTTGGCAGCATGATGTATTGGCAGCTAGGAAGTATATCTGTAGATTAGTGGTGGAAAAAAGTTAGGCCTTCTAAAGCACCAGGTTCTGGAAGCAACTATTTCTACCACTGCATCCCCTGTTGCTATTGTTATGCCACTGCCAAGTTTTATAAAAAGTATCAGTATTGAAACTTTTGTCAGTTTTTATTTTCTCAGTTCTTATAACTGACCATTGCATCAAACCCAGACAGCATTCCTTTAGCTGCAAAAGTATATTAAGCTCATATTGAACATTTCCGTTTGTTGATAACAGAATCTCTGAAAAAGTTATTTTCATCTTTGTACACAGTTTGCTTTTCAGATAAATCCATTAAGGGTGATTGTATCTTCGACAGAACACTAATATATGTACATGGTTCATCTAAAGTTTAAAGAGATTTGGGCTGAATGTACACAATAGCAAAATGTTTAAAACCTAGCTTATTTCGGATATGCTCCATAATGCAGAATAAACCTCTTTCTGTATCCCTCATAGTAAATGCAGCAATCTATCAGTACATTTATGTAGTCCAGAAAATCTGCAGGGCAAAAGCCTTCTTTTTGATATTTTTTCTTTAACAAAGTGTCATTTCCTTTTTGTATTGTCGGATGTAGAAGGAATGTAGATTTAGGCTGTTGAACACTACATGCGCTACGTAAATGTTAAGTTTCGGCTGCTTTCTTTTTTAATACTCTAAACTAGTAATCCAATGATTAACTTGCTTTCATGAAATGTAGAACAGAAAAGTAGAACTGCCTTGGTTGCCCATAGCGACAAATCAGATTCCTCCTTTCATTTTCCAAATGAGCTGTCCAAAATGAAAGGCGGATTCTGATTGGTTGCTATGGGCAACTAAGCCAGTTTTACTTTATACAAGTTTGATAAATGACCCCAATATTTATTACTGAGGGCAGCATAAAGTAGTGAAAGAAGTGCTGATTTCCGCTATGTGTCTCTCATGAGCTAAAAGTAAGTGGTTGCCGAGCACCAGCATCATAATTATTGCAGCCCAGGCCTTGAAAAGAGTCAAATCTACCTGAGAAGAGTCATGGTTATCCATAATCTCCTGCACTCTCACCCACCTGCTGATGATTGTCAGTTCTCTCCTACAGAGAAAGGGAGAAAACTAGGTAGGAGACTGTCAGTCATCAGCAGGTGGGCAGGAGAGCAGGGATTCATGAATAACCAGGACTCTTCTCAGGTGGCCGGGACTCTTTTCCAGGTCCAGTCTGCACAGTCTGGCCCATTGTGATGTTAGTTCTCAGCAACAATTTACTTTTAACTAATAAATTAAGGACCGCAGAAATCAACCTCACCTGTCTCAACTTTATTGTGCCGTTAGTATGGACAACATAAAGACAGGTTCCCTTTAAATCAAGTCTTTATGTTAAACAATTCTTTAGAAATGTTGACAGTTATTTAAAATGTTCATATCTATAAAAAAAATAAAAATCTTAAATTCCTGCTGTTTTTGCACTGGTCTCTAAGCCTAATAATCTAGAGAGACTTTCTTTTCTGTAAAGATCATTTTCATCAGTGATCTCATTAACATCACAGGCAATGTTGACAAATAACACCTACAGTCATGTGAAAAAATTAGGACACCCTTTGAAAGCATGTGGTTTTTTGTAACATTTTTAATAAAAGGTTATTTCATCTCCGTTTCAACAATACAGAGAGATTAAAGTAATCCAACTAAACAAAGAAAACTGAAGAAAAGTCTTTTCAAGATCTTCTGTAAATGTCATTCTACAAAAATGCCTATTCTAACTGAGGAAAAAGATAGGACACCCTTGCCCCTAATAGCGAGTGTTACCTCCTTTGGCTGAAATAACTGCAGTGAGACGGTTCTTGTAGCCATCTACCAGTCTTCGACATCGGTCTGAGGAAATTTTACCCCACTCCTCAATGCAGAACTTTTTCAGCTGTGAGATGTTTGAGGGGTTTCTTGCACGTACAGCCCTTTTCAAGTCACCCCACAGCATCTCAATGGGATTCAAATCTGGACTTTGACTTGGCCATTCCAGGACTCTCCATTTCTTCTTTTTCAGCCAATCTTTGGTTGATTTACTAGTATGTTTTGGGTCATTGTCATGTTGCATGGTCCAGTTCCGCTTCAGCTTTAATTTTCTAACTGATGGTCTCACATGTTCTTCAAGCACCTTCTGATACACAGTAGAATTCATCGTGGATTCTATGATGGTGAGCTGACCAGGTCCTGCTGCAGCAAAGCAGCCCCAAACCATGACACTTCCACCTCCATGCTTCACAGTTGGTATGAGGTTCTTTTCTTGGAATGCTGTGTTTGGTTTACGCCAAACATGTCCTCTGCTGTTGTGTCCAAATAATTCAATTTTGGACTCATCTGTCCAAAGAACATTATTCCAGAAGTCCTGGTCTTTGTCAACTTTATCTCTGGCAAATGTCAGTCTGGCCTCGATGTTTCTCTTGGAAAGCAAAGGTTTCCTCCTTGCACACCTCCCATGCAAGTTAAACTTGTACAGTCTCTTTCTGATTGTAGAGGCATGTACTTCTACATCAACAGTAGCCAGAGCCTGCTGTAGTTCTCGAGATGACACTTTAGGGTTTTTGGAGACCTCTTTTAGCATCTTGCTGTCTGCTCTTGGGGGGAACTTGCTGGGGCGACCAGTCCTGGGCATGTTGGCAGTTGTTTTGAAAGCCCTCCACTTGTAGACTATCTTCCGGACAGTGGAATGGCTGATTTCAAAATCTTTTGAGATCTTTTTAAATCCCTTCCCAGACTCATAGGCTGCTACAATCTTTTTTCTGAAGTCCTCTGACAGCTCTTTTGCTCTCACCATGGTGCTCACTCTCACTTCAACAGTCAGGAGCACACCAAACTAAATGTCTGAGGTTTAAATAGGGCAAGCCTCATTCAACATGCAGAGTAACGATCTACTAATTATGTGCACCTGGTGTGATATACCTGTGTGAGATCTGAGCCAATTTAAGAGGGAATACATGTGAGGGTGTCTTATCTTTTTCCTCAGTTAGAATAGGCATTTTTGTAGAATGACATTTACAGAAGATCTTGAAAAGACTTTTCTTCAGTTTTCTTTGTTTAGTTGGATTACTTTAATCTCTCTGTATTGTTGAAACGGAGATGAAATAACCTTTTATTAAAAATGTTACAAAAAACCACATGCTTTCAAAGGGTGTCCTAATTTTTTCACATGACTGTATCTATACATAGCACAGGATCCACCATTCACAATAGGTGATCATATGTACTCCCTCCATATAGAATGCTCTCTGCACAGGTCACAGTGCATACCTAGTCAATCTCCAAACTATTATGTCTATAGCCCATGTTGTAAAGCACATATCTAAATACTCTTAAAGGGGTTGTCCGGGTTCAGAGCTGAACCAGGACATATCCAGAATTTCACCCAGGCAGCCTCCCTGATGTTAGCATCGGAACATTTCATGCTCCGATGCTCTCCCTTGCCCTGCACAGGATCGCACTGGGCAAGGGCTTCTTTATTTACAATACCACACTGCTCTGATGGGTCGGCTTTAGTGCTGCCATAGCCGTTGTAGAGGCTAGGGCAGCACTAAAGCCCACCCATCAGTGCCGGTGATGTCACTGGGCTCACTGCCGGGAGGAAGCCTCCACCTAGCAGCCCTATTTAGAGCCCGGTACATCACCGGATCTCCTGAAAATGCCTTTGCCCTGCGCGATTTATGAAATGCTCCAATGCTCACCTTAGTGGGGCTGCCTGGGTGAAAATATGGGTATTTCTGGGTTCAGCTCTGAAGCTCAGAAGAAATAGCTGCCCTTATAACCATGTTCAGGAAATGGAATAAAAAAATCTGTAACATGAAAATAAAAACAGATTAGGTTATAAAGGGTAAGCCACTATTTGACAGTTGGAAAAATGCATAGGTGAGGCAACACATTCCCTTTAAAGATGCTGTGACAAGATTACCTATCCAATAAATAGATAGATGGATGGATAGAAAGATAAATAGATAATAGAGATATACACTCACCTAAAGAATTATTAGGAACACCATACTAATACGGTGTTGGACACCCTTTTGCCTTCAGAACTGCTCAGGTAGCCCGTGGCATCTAAACAATGGCCAATTTGCACTAAGGGGCCTAAAGTGTGCCCAGAAAACATCCCCCACACCATTACACCACCACCACCAGCCTGCACAGTGGTAACAAGGCATGATGGATACATGGTCTCATTCTGTTTACGCCAAATTCGGACTCTACCATTTGAATCTCTCAACAGAAATCGAGACTCATCAGACCAGGCAACATTTTTCCAGTCTTCAACAGTCCAATTTTGGTGAGCTCGTGCAAATTGTAGCCTCTTTTTCCTATTTGTAGTGGAAATGAGTGGTACCCGGTGGGGTCTTCTGCTGTTGTAGCCCATCCGCCTCAAGGTTGTGCATGTTGTGGCTTCACAAATGCTTTGCTGCATACCTCGGTTGTAACGAGTGGTTATTTCAGTCAATGTTGCTCTTCTATCAGCTTGAATCATTCGGCCCATTCTCCTCTGACCTCTAGCATCAACAAGGCATTTTCGCCCACAGGACTGCCGCATACTGGATGTTTTTCCCTTTTCACACCATTCTTTGTAAACCCTAGAAATGGTTGTGCGTGAAAATCCCAGTAACTGAGCAGATTATGAAATACTTAGACTGGCCCGTCTAGCACCAACAACCATGCCACGCTCAAAATTGCTTAAATCACCTTTCTTTCCCATTCTGACATTCAGTTTGGAGTTCAGGAGATTGTCTTGACCAGGACCACAACCCTACAGGCATTGAAGCAACTGCCGTGTGATTGGTTGACTAGATAATCGCATTAATGAGAAATAGAACAGGTGTTTCTAATAATTCTTTAGGTGAGTGTAAATAGATAGATAGATAGATTATAGAGAGATATCGATGGATAGACAGAGTTCATTTTTACACAGATCGGTAGGAGATCTGACAAATGGAACCCGCCCATTCACGAAAACATACGATGGAGCATTGGCTGAGCATGCACACTGCTTCTCCATGCATCTCATTGTCTGGCTATCTATGGCAATCCTATAGAGCAGGCATCCTCAAACTGCAGCCCTCCAGCTGTTGCAAAACTACAACTCCCAGCATGCCCGAACAGCCTACAGGTATCAGCCTACAACAGGGCATTTTGGGAGTTGTAGTTTTACAACAGCTGGAGGGCTGCAGTTTGAGAATGCCTGATCTAGAGAATGGGGAGTACCTGAGATTACATTTCTTTCTATTTGGTATTTCAGCTCTGATCTGATTCAAGTAAATGGTGGTGCAATATCTGATGAAGCTCATGGACAAGAATGTATAAATGGTAAATGTACCTGGAACTAGACTCAATAGGCTAGTATCCAAGAGTGAGGCACACATGTTCTGCCAGTTCCCATATTCCCTCATATCTGTATTTAATTCAGTGTGTTTTATAAAGGGGAATCACTTTATGCACCTTGTTATATATTATTTTATCATCCTTTATGTAGCGTAAATTTGATTTTTGTATTCACTTCAGAACTTCTTCTGATGCATATCTAATTGTTCCTCTTTATTGAGATGTATTTAAAAAGCAATTACTGTCTATTTAAATTTACATTGCTTTTCTCTTTTTTTATAGCAATAATCATTTATAGAGTTTTGTGCTTTACAAGCGAAGAAATTATTTTTGACTTGACTGCTTAGATACTTGCATTCCTTCAGCACTTCCTTCCTCATTACAGAATTCTCAGCTTAGAATATGGAAGGTGTCATTAGATTATGTAGCTGTCTAATCAAGAAGGTGCAAAAATTTTAATTAAGGTAATGTCAGGCAGGATTAATTATTCATACGTATAAAACACGTCTTATATGGAGTGTGATATAGCTTTAACAGTTCTATGGCTAAAAATGAATGTGTTGAAGACAATTTCGCGACTGCATAGCATATAGATTTGCCTTTAAGCAAGGAGGTATGTGAAGGATATTATTAAACTATGTAATGAGTACAGGTTCTCTACATTCCAAAAAAAACCAAATTGCAATGGATTTTTATAGTGAAATGTATCCTTCTACTGGGACACAAAAAACTGCTAACTAATCAAATATTTTGTGATCTAATGATGCCTTTAGGGATTGATGTAATACATGGCAGTTTGCTCCAGGATGTGAAAATCTCCTAGTCATTATGTTGGCAATAGATTTGGGGGTTCATTTTCTCTTACAGTAATGCAGAAATGATTTTTGTTACATCATGTAGCAATATTTATTTCATGTTCCTTTAGATACCTACAGACCTATACATCTGTATGTTGCAAATATGTCTGTGTCCTAATGGATCACAAAAAGAACTGCCAGAAATGCTATGACACATTGACAGAGCCGTAGAAGAGATAGAACAGGGTTTGGCATAAGTGTATAATAAGAAATATTTACCATATATTCCATTAAAGGCGTTAGACACTTTCTGGATACTTTTGGCCAATGTGTATATAAGTCCACTATATGACAATTACTAATAAGATGACCGCTGATGGAGGGTCATGTGACCAGGCAAAAATAACTCCAGACACATAAATATACCACATCTGCCATCTGCACTTGCAATGTTGAGACTTTAATGCAGGTTTATTGTATTTTAACAAAGGAGACTGAGTGACTTGTCTGGTCATATGACCCTCCATCAGCAGCCATTTTATAGACAAGACCATGTGGACAGCAAAAAGGGAAAATACTTTCTAAAATATAGAAATTGGTGCAAAATATCAACAAAGATTATATTAGTGCCATAAGGGCATCTTACAAACATACTGGTCAACAGTAGCCAGAAAGTAGCCAACCCCTTTAATCTTTTGAGACTTCTTTTTTAGAAACTTTAGGCATTGGGCTTGATGGGGCCAGTAGCCATAAATTACATGGCTCTTCTGGAAGTCTGTGCGGTGGAATAAAATCTACAGTAGCACTGATGATGTCAATGATGTATGAGCCAGGGGGAGGATATGTCATCAATATAAGGAGCCTGGAAATCCCATTAACACCAAGTGTTCAATTACTCTTCTGTTAGACTCAAGCAACCAACTTTGCTCTATTAACTCAGAACACCTTCAAATTTAATTCCACACAGAATTTCTGTTTTAATGTTGCTACTAGGGCAGTTTTTATGGATTTTGGGGAATGAAGATCAAAAATCACCTCCAAAACATCAAATAATGCTGACAATGCTAATAATTTGATCAATACAAAAAGTTTTTCTCTGCATCCCCATGCTGAAAATGAGACAGGGGTTGAGGGCACTGTCAAAATAGGTGCTTCCTTGAGTGCAAGGCACAGGCAAAAGCCAGAGGATGCAAGTGAGGCTGCCAAATCCCTTACCAAAACATGTCAGCAGGCTGAAAAAGGATTAGGTTTTGGGGTGTGACTTAATGTGGGATGTGATAAAGAAAGTGTCCAGAAGTTACATGCAGTATCAGGGATAAATAGCCATATTCAACCCTGACAGCATATGTTTGATCTCAATCTCAGCAGTAGTCATGGGAATTACTATTGCTATAACCCTCATACTACTCTGTTTTCCAACAGTGATAACATGGAAAAAGCAGTAATATGAGCCAATGTGGTGTAACTTGAAGCTCTCGGGCCATGTGCCATTTATAATACTTAACTAGCACTAGAACTACTGCTTTGGTGTGACTGCTACTCTTGCATCACCTATAGCTACACCCCTACCCATGTCACATTAATCCAGGGGTGATGTAAATTAGCACCACCATATGGTCAGATGAGCCTGATCCCAATATGGGGAAGTAATGATGCAGTTCATTGTCTTAGCTCAATATCTAGATAGCTTTCTGCCACGCATCTTGTTCCTGGGGCAAATACGGTTGTAGCAGAGTTACCACTCAAATTTCTTAACTCATCATGTTATCTCAAAACAAAATTCATTGAAAAACAATTGAAGGTGTTTGCTAGACACATTTAGTTTAGTTGACACATCTCATAAAGCATCAGTTATTATCTCCTAGCTATGTTACTAGGGGTTTCAGATGATGTACTGATTTCAGAGCCCTAGCCCACAAGGGTAACAGGAAAGCACTATAATATGGCCCAGAGCAGATTTTGAATTGGTGCCCCGTAGCTTCAAGCTAAGCTTCTGAGGGTCTCATTTACGTACACAATTTCCTGGTTACAATGACTTTATCATAGGATATGTTAGCTCTACTACTGTCATGACCAGTGCTCCATTCACTTGAGGTGGTAAAAATAAGTTTGGAACAGCTATCGAACTAAAACCTGAAATATTTATATCCTCTGACACTTTCTTGTGCCCCATGCTGCCAAATGAGCTTCAAATGCATCCTATTTTAAAGCATGGGGAACAGTAAAACAGCTGAAGATGCAAGAATTAAAATTATTTTAGTTTAACTGGTCAGAATAAGCTGTGCTCTGCTTTATGGAAGCCAGCAGCTTGGAGTGTTGCTTCTTCAGAACTGCAATCCTAATTGCTAGGTGGAAATGTAATTTTAAATATATGATTAAATGGGTTATCCAGGTGTTAAAAATCTGAATGCTAAATACTGTAGATGTTAAAATGACTAAGAAAGACTATACTTACCTATTGAATGACTTGCAGATCCAGCCCTAATGCTCTTGGGGTCCCTGGTCAGTCTTTGTAAGTAGTGATGAACGAACATTGGGCGGGACAATTCGCGAACGCGCGTTTGCGATCCAATTTTCGCAAAACATGCGTTCGCAGAGGACCCAATTTACTTTTATGGCAGACGAAACTGAAAAACCTTCAGGTCATATTTGCAGCCAGCAAACACTTACTAAAAGTGCACAAATAGTTCCACAACATGGACAGTGATATACCAGAGGGGAATCATTGGCAAAAATTCCTACAAAAAATATATATTTTAATCAGGGGCCATTTTTATGCGTCTTAAAGGTAAACTCTCAAAGATGTGCCCTGCTGGAGCCTAGAGACATTTTATTTCCTATTGGTTTGATGTATATAAATGTGCAGCACTCCTATTTTTTTGTATCCTGCAGAGTCTATTTAAAAAATGTATACGTTAACATAATTTTTTTTTTCTACCATGGAACTGTATGGTGAATGGACGCCACTGTGCGGCATCAGTCTGAGGCATCTGTTAACGCATACATTTTTGATATACATTAAATGGATGGCAAAAATAGGCTGTGAACCCAGCCCTAATGTCAGAATAAGCAGCGTGGCGGAGAGGGGAGGCCGCCATGTACTGACAGAGCGCTACCTGGTCCTGGTGGTCAGGGATGAGGACTGTGTTTCCCAAGGATCATTTTCTACTGGGAAATACAGGGCACAGTATAATACACTAGAATCTATATAATATAAAGATATTAGCCCTATCCCCGAATAATAATACAATTAATATAATCCAATAAGCATTTACCTGACAGCAAAGAACTTTGGATTCTGTGGCTGGAGGTACATTAGGCGGTCACAGGATAAAAATGTAACTGTCGGCCAGTGCAGGCCCCAAAAATTAGGCAATAGGCATTCACCTGACAGCAAAGAACTTTGGATTCTGTGGCTGGAGGTACATTAGACAATCACAGGATAAAAATGTAACTGTCGGCCAGTACAGGCCCCAAAAATTAGGCAATAGGCATTCACCTGACAGCAAAGAACTTTGGATTCTGTGGCTGGCGGTACATTAGACAATCACAGGATAAAAATGTAACTGTCGGCCAGTACAGGCCCCAAAAATTAGGCAATAGGCATTCACCTGACAGCAAAGAACTTTGGATTCTGTGGCTGGAGGTACATTAGGCAATCACAGGATAGAAAATGTAACTGTCAGCCAGTACAGGCCCCAAAAATTAGGCAATAGGCATTCACCTGACAGCAAAGAACTTTGGACTCTGTGGCTGGAGGTACAATGGTCGGTCACAGACCAAATATGTAACTGTCGGACAGTACAGGCCCCAAAAATTAGGCAATAGGCATTCACCTGACAGCAAAGAACTTTGGATTCTGTGGCTGGAGGTACATTAGGCGATCACAGGATATATAACTGTCGGCCAGTACAGGCCCCAAAAATTAGGCATTCACCTTACATAAAAGGCCTTTTATGCCACTGTATATGCATAAGGCAAGGACCATGATTGGCTCTTTGTGGTGGTGGATATGTGTGGGCTGGCATGAGGAAATTCTATTACACGTGGTCATCACAGGTGTTGAATTCCTCCGAGATCCATGCCTCATTCTTTTTAAAAAATATGAGGTATTCCACACTGTTGTGAGCTAGGCGAGTGCTCTAATCGGTCATGATTGCACACCTAGGTAGTCAAGGGGTTCCTCACATTTCAGAGCGTCCACATCGGCCGTTAGCCCAATGTAGTCGGACACCTGTCGGTCTAGGCGTTCCCTAAGGCTTGATCCGGAGGGCAGCTGTCGATGGGTTGGCTGCAAGAATGATCTCGTATTCCGAAGTGACCAACACATCTTCAAGCCATCCTCTTTTTGTAGGCTTGGTAGGATTGGTACCCGCACTTGTTTCGCTGTGGGTGAAAATTCCTCTGCCAATGCCTGCAAAACCCACTAGATTTGATCACCGGGTTATAATGAATATATAGTGCTGAGAGCAGCCCAAACAATTCAATGTACTAAACACACCAAAAATTAGCACTAAACACATGTATATATAAACATGGAAGAGTCTTTATTTAACATACATTAATTTAACATATGTAAAAATATACTTTGTAAAAACAGCAGAAAGGAAGGGAGAAACCTTCAGTGATGAAAAAAACAACCCTAGAGGAGGCTGAGGGGTCAACACACAAGGGTATATAGATTGCAGAGAGAAGCCACACACAAGCAAGCAAGACAATAGAAGCCATCAGACATAAAAATCCAAAAGTAAGGCATAAACAGACCTATGTGTGGAAAGGATAAGCAAATAACTACCCAAGAATGCGTGTGGAACCTCAGCCGCCTCCTCCCGATGTTAACCCGTCACCTGGCTTCTTTCCTCACTGAAGGTTTCCCCCTTCCTTGCTGCAGTTTTTACAAAGTATATTTTTATATATGTTAAATTAATGTATGTTAAATAAAGACTCTTTCATGTTTATATATACATGTGTTTGGTGCTAATTTTTGTGTGTTTAATGCCTGCAAAAGCAGAATGCAGCATCTCTCACCATAAGGGCTTGAAATGCTGCATTCTGACAGCCCTCTGTGATGCTGGTTACAAGTCTGACATTTTGTGTTTGTACCGGGGGAACTAAGTACATTGCCAACCAGTACAGGTCCTTGACCTTTATGCTTTTTATACGGGGGTCCCTCTCCAAACACTGGAGCCAGAAGGCCCCCATTTGCACTAAATTGGAAGCAGTGAAGCACCCTGGCATCTGCTCATCGCCCAGGATAATGTCATCCTTAGTCTCCTCCCCCCAGGCACGGACAACAGTTTAAAGCCTGCTCTTCTTGCTCCTCCTCCTCCACCCCCAGCTACCATACTCCTCTGACTCCTCTTCAGACTCCTGCTGACTTGTCTCAGATGGAGTAGCCCCCAATGGGAATTTATTCAGCACTGCGACTTCTTCATCTTCCAGCTTCTGCTCCTCGACAGCTTGATCAATGACATGACGCAATGCACGCTGAAGTAAGAAGGCATAAAGTGCAATGTCACTGATGGCGCCCTGGCTGTGACTGACCAGTTTGATGATCTCATCAAATGGCTGCAGAAGTCTGCATGCGTCGCACATGAGCAGCAACTGGCGCGGTGAAAAAAAACAAGCTCCCCAGAACCTGTCCTGCCACAGAGTTCGAACAGGTAGTCGTTAACGGCATGTTTCTGCTGGAGCAGCCTATAAGGCATATATAAGGTGGAGTTCCAGCACGTCGGGCAGTCACAAATCTGACATCTGACGGGCAGGTGGTGTCACCGCTGAACGTCAGCAAGGCGAGCCATGGCCAAATTTCTAAAATGGCCAGAGATTTTTCTGGCCTGCCGCAAGACATCCTAGACCCCGGGGTATTTGGCAACGAATCGCTACACGACTAAGTTCAGGACGTGTGCCATGCATGGCACGTGTGTCATTTTGCCCTGTTGCAGAGTGCTCAGCAGATTGGCACTATTGTTGCACACAATTTTACCAACTGTCATATTGAGAGGGTTAGCCACTGATTGGCCATGACCGCAGAGCTGAAAGGAGTGCAGGACTGGTGTAGCTCTTGGCTTCCAGGCACAACAGCCGCAGCACAGCATAGCAATGTCTCACCTGGCACATCGAATAGGTTCTGGGGAGCTTGGGGGGTGCAGTGGAAGAGGCAGTAGCATTGGAAAAGGAGGAGTCAGCCTAGAAGGAGACGGAGGATGGAGTAGGAGGAGGAGAAGAAGAGGCAGACCTGTATGAAATCTGTGGCGTTAACACCAAATTCACACGGGTGCCACGGGTTACATGCTTGATGGCCATCAGAAGGTACACCCAGTGGGCAGTAAAAGTTATGTACCTTGCCTGCCTGTGTTTACTAGACCACGTGTCTGTGGCCAGATGTATCTTGACACCGACACTGTGTGCCAGAGATATATTAACTTGCCGCTAAACGTGGCTATATAGTTCAGGGATGCCCTCCTGGGAGGAATAATTCCGGGGAACTTCCATTGCGGTGTGCAATGGCCACAATTTTTCTAAAGTCCTCCAAGTCCACCAATGTATATGGCAGTAGTTGGTGGGCTAGGAGTTCCTACAAGACAGTATTTGCAGTTTTCTTTTTGCCTCCTGTGCACTGTGAGTTCTGCCTGCTTCTCCTCCTCTCTGCTGCTCTGTCTCTCCTCTTTCTCTCTTGTGGGCACCCACATGACATCCATCGACATGGGATCATCGTCACCTTCACCACTGCTGACATTAGAGATCTTGGAGTATGCAGCAACAGCGGGGACCACCCTCCTTGGGCTGATTTGGGTACTGTCGTCAGACTGCTGGATAGATGCCATTGCTACCTCCTCTTCGTCATCCGATGTTAAGAATGGCTGCGCATCGGTATGATTTGGGAATGTATGGGAAAGTAATTCCTCTGACTCATGTGGAGGGGCTATGGTGCTGGTGGTGGTGTCTTTGGGGAAGATTGAGGAGGGTGCAGATACAGAGCATGAGGAGGGCGCAGAAGCAGAAGGCTGAGTGAGCCACTCAACCAACTCTATTGCGCCCTTTGAAGTTATTGCACACACCTTCTCCAACTTCCAACTTCGGCTCCGGCCTGGTTCACCTGCCCAATCCTTACCATCCCTGGAAGAATGGTCTGCCTCTTCCTCTGCCTGTCATTTTCTAAATGTATTTCTATCAGTATTTTGTGGAGGAAGGTGTATCGCACCTCTCAATCAGTATTTGGCGGAAACATATATATGGCACCTCTCAATCTGTATTTTGTGGAAGCAGGTGTATTGCAGAGCTCAATCAGTATTTTGTGGAAGAAGGCATATAGCAATAGCACCCCTCAATCAGTTTTTAGTGGAAGAAGGTATATGACACCCCTCAATCAGTATTTGACAGAAACAGGCATATATCAACCCTCAATCAGTATTTGGCAGAAACAGGTATAAGGCACGCCTCAATCAGTATTTTGTGAAAGCAGGTGTATCACAGACCTCAATCAGTATTTGGTGGAAGAAGGTATATAGCAATAGCACCCCTCAATCAGTATTTTGTGGAAGAAGGTATATAGCACCCCTCAATCAATATTTTGCGGAAACAGGTATATAGCACCTCTCAATCTGTATTTTGTGGAAGCAGGTGCATTGCAGCCCTCAATCAGTATTTGGCGGAAGCAGGTGTATCACAGCCCTCAATCATTACTTGGGGGAAGAAGGTACATAGCAATAGCACCCCTTAATAAGTATTTAGTGGAAGAAGGTATATGGCACCCCTCAATCAATATTTGGCAGAAACTGGTATATAGGACCCCTCAATCAGTATTTGACGGAAACAGGTATATAGCACCCCTCAATCAGGATTTTGTGGAAGAAGGTATATCGCAGCCCTCAAGCTGTTTTTTTTAGGGGCAACAAGTATATCACACCCATTGCAAATAGTTACTCCAATAGCGTTTGTCCCTCTATCTAGCTGCGTTATCACAGCAGAACCGCACACAACTGCTGCACAATACAAATACACTATAATATAATTTCTATGTTAGAAAGTATATTATAAGTATTACACACCCCTCTATATCACACCTATCAATAGCACACCTATGCCAGTCCTTAAAAGGACTTTTGTGGTTCTGTTAGCTAGCGTTTCATGTCCCTAACTGTCCCTGCTCCGAAATGCAACCTACAGTATACCTACACTCGAAAAACACATAATGTAAAATGGCTGCCAGATCTGGTTCTGTTATAGGGTTGGGGGTGTGTCCATGTGCTGGAACGTCTCAATTGGCTGTCCTGTCCCACCTGATGGTTGTGTCATGGGTCAAAGTTTGACGCTATGCAAAAAAATGCATGTTCGCAAACTAGCAAAGTTCGCAGCGAAACGACCGCCTAGCGAACCACAAGGCCATCTCTATTTGTAAGCAGGGCAGCAGTGGTAAAATACCAATGTGACATATTATATGGTTGATTCTATGTATGCAAAAACCATTGGGAACCATGGGAGTAGTGAAGCATGGTTGAATTGCATTATGTAAGTTTTTGCAGAACAAGTTAAGGTTTTTAATGCACCATTTTGGGTACATGTAATGATTGGTTAAAGCCAGCTGTTTAGCTAAAAAACCCTTTGTTAACGTCAGTAAACATACATATTAGTGGTCACTAAGGGGTTATGTCTGTTTCAGATACTTTAACCATCTCTACTGTAAACAGAGTTGATCAAATCAATTCTGTAATTTTAAAGGTTTGGGTGAGAGAGAAAATGTTGTCCAGGAAATTGGAGCACTTGTGATTCAGGTAGAATTTATTCAGCTCTAAATTGAATCAGTCTTCTAATTGAGACAATTCTGACCTGAATTGAATATTAGGAGATGATATTATCTCTAATAGTGAGTTATTTTTATTTATCTATAATTTTAAGTAGATTATTGTGTCGTATCTATACACTTACTTAAAATCACTGTATCATCTACTGTACATTATCCCCCCAACCCTATTCCTCATAAACCAAGCTTTCCAGGAAGTAACTGGAAGGGCTTATAAAGAACACTAAGTCAATCTGTTGGAATTGGTACAGTAGAAAAATGGAAAATATACTTGTCTGAGTGGTTTTTACACCCTTGTTATCAAGATCATCAAGAATTATGTGATTTCTCTCTACAGATTCCCTTCTGTAAAAATCTAGGTAGGAATTTATCATTGTAGGTATATTTCGGATTAGTTTTTAGACTGGAGTTGCTAGAAACATAGAATGTGTCGGCAGATAAGAACCATTTGGCCCATCTAGTCTGCCCAATATACTGAATACTATGGATAGCCCTTGGCCCTATCTTATATGAAGGATGGCCTTATGCCTATCCCATGCATGCTTAAACTCCTCCACTGTATTTGCAGCTACCACTTCTGCAGGAAGGCTATTCCATGCATCCACTACTCTCTCAGTAAAGTAATACTTCCTGATATTACTTTTAAACCTTTGCCCCTCTAATTTAAAACTATGTTCTCTTGTAGCAGTTTTTCTTCTTTTAAATATTCTCTCCTCTTTTACCGAGTTGATTCCCTTTATGAATTTAAAAGTTTCTATCATTGCCCCTTTGTCTCGTCTTTCTTCCAAGCCATGCGTACCTGCACCAAATTTATAAAACTGGTGCACAGTAATAATACATTTGACGCAAGAGCATTGTGGTTGTGACTGTTTCTATTACAGTATCCCGTTGATGTGACTTTTTAAAGAGAATCTGTCGACAGGCTTGTAGCTGTGAAACTGGTTGTTCTGTTGCATATATATTTGGCAGCTGGAGGCATCTGTGTTGGTCCCATATTTTCCCCCATTGCTGAGAAAAATTAAGTTTTACTGTATGCAAATAAGTCTCTATGAGCAACAATGGCGTTGCTGTTACTCCTAAAGGCTCAACTCCCCTTTGATTGACAGGGCCAGACATTGAAAACATCATGATAATTGGTCCTGTTAGTCAAAGTGCAGGGGGTGCAGCAGTTGCAGAAGAGAGCTGAGTCTCTAGAAGTAATGGCAATGCCCCTATCCTATAGGTGCATTTGCATATATTTCAACATAATGTTTCTCAGGATTGACGGCATATAGGAAAATGGGACCAACACAGATGTCTTCTGCTGCCAAGCACACATGCAACAGGTCAGCCAGTTTCATAGATAAAAATCTGCTGACAGATACCCTTTAAGTTGCACTTCATAAAAGTGAAAAACTCTGAAATTTTGCACTTCAAATGTGGACGTGGCACTGGAAGGTATGGTGCTTGACAAAATTGCTAAGTTTTTATGTAAGTGACCTTTGTGTATAAGTCACAAAGCCACTACTGTTTTGCATTCCATTTTGATCTGTCATAATAGTCAATGGGCAATCATAACAGAAAAATCTGGTTTCTGTAATGCAAGACGGAAAACAAAGTATATGGGCAGTATAAAACAAGTATATGGGAAACATAACGGATCCATCCTAGTTTCCGTTATGCAGGACTGGACTCCTGCATAATGGACACCAGGACGGATCGGTTATGCTGCCAATAGACTTGTATTATGAAGGATGAAAACGGAATGCCTCTTCCGTTTTGACTTCCGTCTTATGGATTCTATTATTTTCCATTATAACAATTAGAGATGAGCAAATTTCAAAAAAATTCAATTCGGCCAGTCCACCAAATTTTTTGAAAATCATGTTAAAAAACTGCTATTTCCTGGCTGCAGAGAGCCTTTATAGTGGTGTAGCACACTGTGCCTTGCAGTAACATGCATAGGGAGTCTGCTGTGGTAGTGAAACAATACTGTGAGTCAGTATGACATGCAGATGACAGGTGTCACTCTTAGAATCACTGCAAACTTCACTTATTTGGGCAGTTATGGGGCCAAAACAGACCAAATAACTTGTGTGAACTCAGCCTTACAAGTCAATGTTAGCGCCAAGAGGAAAGCACTCCATTTACACCGTCAGCAGCTGATTCCACATAGATGTCTACAGAACCTGTTCTATTAAATGCTTATACAAGTAGAGCCCTCCCCCAAATGAGTGGAAAGGGTGTCAGCAGTAAGTTTGTGAAGAAAAAAGAGTCCCAATACGTATGACGATGGTGTGTCGCCGCGATTCCCAAATGGGAAGTGGGTATAGATCACAGTTCAGACCATGCGTTTTTAAGGGACAACGCTTTCCCTATCCAGAAGGTTGCACCTCTTCAATCTCGATGCATCCAATATTTAAGACACAGGCAAGTAAATCAGGTCCCACTGCCACCAAACTAGAGGCTCCTGTGGGATGTCAGAAAATATACATATAGTGAAGCACTGCAGATCACCAAAAATGTCCTTGTGTGATAGTACGCACAAACGCTTCTTGACATATAGGCACATCATAAAGCTCCACGGCACTACTTTTTTTCCTCAAGCGTTTTCTCCACCACTAAAACATAGGATCACTTCAATAGTGAAGCATCGCTAACAAGATCAGCGTATAAAAGTACTGTGAATGGTTCACATTCACAGAGCGCCATGGACATTCTGTCAGCTCTCACAGAACATACGGAGGAAGCTCCGCCCATTCAGGGCATCTGTCAGTAGAACTTTTATACGCTGATCATGTTAGCGGTGCTTCATTATTGGAGTGATCCTATGTTCTAGTGGTGGAGAAAAAGCTTGAGGAAAAAAAGGAGCTTTATGATGTGCCTATATGTCAAGCTACGTTTGTGAGTAACATCACACAAGGAAATATTTGGTGATCTGCAGTGCTTCACTATATGTATATTTTCTGACATCCCACAGCAGCCTCTAGTTTGGTGGCAGTGGAACCTGATTTACTTGCCTGTGTCTTAAATATTGGATGCATTGAGATTGAGCAATAAGTTTGTGTTGACGTCACTGATTATTTTGCCCTTCCTCTGATCCGTCAGAACAATAACCCCCCAAAAAACGATCCTGTCTGTGAAGCATCCATCTTCACACAGCCAGCATTTGGTCAGTAATCTATCAGTTTTGCTAAAGCCAAAAAAACAGGAGTGTAGCCAAAGCAGAGAGTACACATGAATGGAATATTTGCATGTCTTTTGTGTTTTGTACCGACTCCTGCTTTTGGCTACCAAATCATAGGTCAATTCTGACTCAAAATGGGACCATTTCATGCAAGCCTTACAGCTATCACATAGACAGGATCCATTGTGCATCTTATGTGTACTTCCTTTTAACAGATAAGAAGAAGGGTCAAATAAATGATTATGTCAGCCAGGCTGAAAGGCAAAATAGTGGCCCAGTCATGGAGTGGGAAGGTTAAGAACAGTATGAGGAGTCCAAAGAGTGTCCCTATGACATAGAGGTGAGGTGGAAGCAGCATGAGGAGACCACAGAGGGGCCCAATGACAGAGTCTGGAGGTGGCAGCAGCATCAGGAGGAGGCCAAAGAGTGACACAAAGACAGAGTTTGGAGGTGGCAGCAGCAGCATCAGGTTGCCACAGAGTGGCACAATGACAGAGTGCAGAGGTGGCAGACCAATAGCATCAGGAGGAGGCCATGGGTGGCACAATGACAGTGTGGAGGTGGCAGCAGCAGAATTATAAGACCACAGAGTTGCACAATGACAGAGGGTGGCGGCGGCAGCAGCATCATCAGGAGGCCACAGAGTTTCATAATGACAGTGTGGAGGTAGCAGCAGCATCAGGAGGCCACAGAGTGGCACAATGACAAAGTGTGGAGGTGGCAGCAGCAGCATCAGGAGCAGGCCGCAGGTTGGCACAATGACAGTGTGGAGGTGGCAGCAGCATCAGGTGGCCAGAGAGTGGCAAAATGACAGAGTGTGGAGATGGTGGCAGCAGCAGAATCAGGAGGAGGCCATAAAGTGGCACAATGACAAAGTGTGGAGGTGGCAAAAGCAGCAGGAGACCACAGAGTAGCAAGGTGACATAGTGTGGAGGTGGCAGCAGCATCAGTAGACCACAGAGTGACTTGGTGACAGAGTGGGAATGTGGGTGGCAATACCAGTACCAGTCGTAGATGGTGGGTGAAAAATTGAGCACTTTGCATCAGATATGTGGCAGCATCAGAATAGTAGCTGAGGCAGGTAGGCAGAAGAAACCAGTCTATTTTACAAAGTGTTAGTGTGGCACCATGGATGATCTAGTCTGATGCATCAGGCATTGGTGGGTGGAAATCCTGGCTGATCCACATCTGATTCATCTTGGCCTTAACAAAGGTCAGTCTCTCCACATTTTGGGTGGACAGGTGAGTTCTTCTTGGGGTAACTATGGCCCCTGCCGCACTTAACACCGGCTCTGATGCGACACTTCTGGATGGACAGGACAGCTTTTCCAGGGCAAACATTTTGTCTGCCCAGTAACCAAGTGCATGTTCAATGTGGAGTGGCAGGGTGCTGTCCAAGTATGCTACCACGTGTTGGTTCAGGTCCTGCTCTATGTATAGCTGCTGGTGAGTAGATTCTTCACTATGCGGGTGAAGGAAGCTGCTAATCACCGACTGTAGACTCAGGCTGCTGCTGATCGAGCTGGTACTGCTCCTGCCATTCCACTTTTCCACAGCAACCATGGCAGTGGAACGTGAGCGCAGAGGGCCCCCCGGTCAGACCTGTGAGAGGATGGACAATGGTGCAGATAGGCAGCGGCCAACTGACTACATAGGATGTCTCTATAGTAGTTCAGTTTGTCCTGCCTCTGTAAAAAAAGGCCCCCATTTTGGATCGGTATCGAGGGTCCAACAAGGTGGAGAGCCATCCCTCTGTCAAATAGTGACAATTCGACTGTCACTGCGTAAGCAAGTGAGCATGCATCGGGCCATTTGTGCAAGTCACTTGGAGGGACTCCCTCCATTTCCAATGCATGCTGCCACGGTGTTTCTGGGTTCTCTGCCTCGTGCTCCTCATCGTCCTATATCTCCTATGGCTGCTCCTGCTCCTCCTCTACTGTCAACTGTGTAGAAAACCCACCCATTTCGCTACACATTGATTGTGCTCCAATGTCCTCCTCCTCCGCTTCCTCCTCCATTTCAGCCCCCACAGGGCTCATATGACCATAAAATCTAGGTGCCATGTCTCCAGTCCCCTAACCAGCTATATATACCAGCATCTGTTACTGGACATGAAGCAGTGGAATTACATTGTTCATCCCGTAGTCCTGGCGACTGACAAATAACGTTCTCAAAAGGCCTGAGAAAATGGCAGGTGTCACGCACGATATGCCACTGGCTGACATCAAAGTTACACAGGGGAGTACTCCTGTCTGCTTGGATCATCAAGAAATCGTTTATGGCCTTTCTCTGTTTGTATAGTCCGTCCAACATATGGAGGGTGGTATTCCAACTGGTGGAAACGTCGCATAACAGCTTATGTTGGGGGATGTCGTTTTGCCACTGCAGCTCAAGGATGGTGTGCTTGGTGGTGTACAAGTGGCTGAAGTGCATGCAAAGTTTACTGGCCATTTTTAGGATGTGTTGCAGATGGGTGGAAGACTTCAGGAACCGCTTGACAAACAGATTGAACACTTGTGCCATGCAGGGCGCATGGCTCAGCCCTCCTCGACGCAGCGCTGACACCATGTTCTTCCCATTGTCGATTAGCCTGGTACTGATTTTGAGATGTCGTGGAGAAAGCCAGGATTTTTTTACAAAAGAAAAAGAAGGAGAAGGACCTCCACTAGAAAGGATGACTAATAAATCGTTTGATGCATGTGTCTTTACAGAGGAAGATGTTCTAAGTTTGCTGTCTAAAGTGAAGACAAATAAATCACAGGGGCCTGATGAGATACACCCAAAATTATTAAAAGAGCTTAGTGGTGAGCTGGCAAAACCGTTAACAGATTTATTTAACCAATCATTAGTAACAGGAGTCATCCCGGAAGATTGGAAATTGGCAAATGTCGTGCCCATTCACAAGAAAGGTAGTAGGGAGGAATCGAGCAACTATAGACCAGTGAGTCTGACATCAATAGTAGGCAAATTAATGGAAACCCTATTAAAGGATAGGATTGTGGAACATCTAAAATCCCATGGATTGCAAGATGAAAAACAGCATGGGTTTACTTCAGGGAGATCATGTCAAACAAATCTTATAGATTTTTTTGACTGGGTGACTAAAATAATAGACGGTGGAGGTGCAGTAGACATCGCATATCTAGATTTTAGTAAGGCTTTTGACACTGTCCCACATAGAAGACTTATCAATAAACTGCAGTCATTGAGCATGGACTCCCATATTGTTGAGTGGATTAGGCAGTGGCTGAGTGACAGGCAACAGAGGGTTGTAGTCAATGGAGAACATTCAAAACAAGGTCATGTTACCAGTGGGGTTCCACAGGGATCTGTACTGGGACCAATTTTGTTTAATATCTTCATAAGTGATATTGCAAAAGGCCTCGATGGTAAGGTTTGTCTTTTTGCTGATGACACAAAGATATGTAACAGGGTTGATGTTCCTGGAGGGAAACGCCAAATGGAAAAGGACTTAGGAAAACTAGAAGAATGGTCAGAACTCTGGCAACTGAAATTTAATGTGGATAAGTGCAAGATAATGCACCTGGGGCGTAAAAACCCAAGGGCAGAATATAGAATATTCGACACAGTCCTGACCTCAGTATCTGAGGAAAGGGATTTAGGAGTAATTATTTCAGAAGACTTAAAGGTGGGAAGACAATGTAATAAAGCAGCACGAAATGCAAGCAGAATGCTTGGATGTATAGGGAGAGGTATAAGCAGTAGAAAGAGTGAAGTGCTTATGCCGCTGTACAGAACACTGGTGAGACCTCACTTGGAGTATTGTGCGCAGTACTGGAGGCCATATCTCCAGAAGGATATAGATACTCTAGAGAGAGTTCAGAGAAGAGCTACTAAACTGGTCCATGGATTGCAGGATAAAACTTACCAGGAAAGGTTAAAAGACCTTAATATGTATAGCTTGGAAGAAAGAAGAGACCGAGGGGATATGATAGAAACTTTTAAATACATAAAGGGAATCAACTCGGTAAAGGAGGAGAGCATATTTAAAAGAAGAAAAACTACCACAAGAGGACACAGTTTTAAATTAGAGGGGCAAAGGTTTAAAAGTAATATAAGGAAGTATTACTTTACTGAGAGGGTAGTGGATGCATGGAATAGCCTTCCTGCAGAAGTGGTAGCTGCAAATACAGTGAAGGAGTTTAAGCATGCATGGGATAGGCATAAGGCCATCCTTCATATAAGATAGGGCCGGGGCTATTCATAGGATTCAGATATATTGGGCAGACTAGATGGGCCAAATGGTTCTTATCTGCCGACACATTCTATGTTTCTATGTTTCTATGATTTGATTTCTTGATAAAGGACACGGAGCATTTGCTCCCCTGTGTGACTCCATTCGCTCAGGCAAACGAGGTGCAGAACAGCGTGGCACCGCCTTGCCCTGCACATGTTATATGCTGGAGGGGCACTGTGAATTGTCCAATGGTGTGAGAACATAAAGGATGGAAGTGGTGTCACCTGGCCAAGTTGCTTGTGGGGCTGGGCAGGAACCACATTTACCCAGTGGGCCGTAAAGGACATGTATTGTTCCTGACCGTAGTTACAGCTCCACACGTCGGCGCTGCTGTACACTTTGGAAGACACCAATAGGCTCAAGGACTGGCCCACCTTCTAGTCTATATGCGTGTGCAGGGCTGGTACTGCCTTTTTGGCAAAAAAAATGACGGCTTGGGACTCTGCACCTCAGCTCGGGACAAGCCATTAGTTCTCTGAAAGGTGCAGAGTCCACCACTTGGAAAGGGAGGGACTGCAGCACCAGCAACTTGGCCAGAAGCACATTCAGCTTCTGTGCCTTTGGATGAGTGCTTGCATACTGTTGTCTGTTGTCTCTTGTCAAGTCAATCGCTTTGGTGATCGATTTCTGATGTAATGACTGACGAGGAGTAGGAGGGTGAGGAGCAGGAGCATCAGGCATCAGGACTAGCAGATAATGGGAAGGACAGACAGCTCCCTTCAGCTGAGGTGGTGGAGCCTTGACTGCCACTGGGTGATGCTGGACCACCACATTGGAGCCACGGTTCTTTCAGGCCACTTTATGGTGATGCTGCATATGTTGACGCAGGACCGTGGTGCCAACATTGGCACCCTGGCCATACTTCACCTTCTACCCATAGATTCTACAAGTGGCCATGTTTACCTACTCTTGCGGCTTAACAAAAAACTGCCACACCACCAAGTAGGTGATTTTACCCCCAACACTATGCACTGACTGACTGCTATGGCAGTTGCTTCAGTGAACCCCTGCAGCACTACATTCCAGGCAGGTAGGCTCCTGCAAAGCGGGTGGTCTACCCCGGGCACGTTTGGATACCAACCTCCCACTGCAGCCACCCTGCTGACTCCTACCAAGCTAGCGACTTGCTGGCTCCGCCACTGTCTCACGGGCAAGCTTTCACGCTCTTCTCCCGATGATAATGAAGCCCCTAATTCACCCAGCTCCGCAGGTCACTGATGTCCTCCTCAATGGTCTCAACACCAGCTCCCATTACACTCTCCTTATCACTACTTGCCCGCCTACTGGAGGAAGCGGCGGATGTCTTCTCCACATCTTGGCTGGCCAGCAGCTGCTGACTGTCCTCTAGTAGCTCGTCCTTGCTGTATAGTGGAGCTGAGCCCACAGCATATAATACTTCTCTGGCTGAGGGAACAGAAAAGGACATAGGCAGGTTGAGTACAGGTGAGGGCACAGGGCCTGCTCCCGGGTCATTCCAACTAAGGGTTGTGTCTGACGAACGCACTGACTCTTGGCTGGGGGTGTCTGATGTCACTTGGGATGAAGTGGATGACCGAGTCAACCATTCAAGAACCACTGGGTTTCTGGTCAAGACACAACCACTAGATGACACTGGGAGCTCAGGCCTCTCACTGCAACTCCTGCTGCCATGCCCCCTTACTCTGCTGTGACCTGTGCCAGAAACATTTAATCCTCTGCCACTCCCCTGTGTAGGGCTTGGCACTTCTCTGTCTGACATACTGTTAGATGAAATGAATAAACAAAAATGAAATTTGAAACACCCAAAAAAAGTCTGTAATTTCCTCACTTCACCACACAATGGCTAATAAGCCCTTTTTCCCGCCACTAAGACATGCCAAAAAGGGCTTTAGAACATATAACTGCACCGCTGGAAGGCAAATAGGCCCTTTTTTTTCCATTACAATTTGTGATGGCTCACCTGGTATTTGTGTACGGAATGGGTGCCCCAACCAATATAGACTCACCCAGTCTATAAGGCAGAAGATAGATAAAAAATATATAATGGTTGTGTACACCTCATTAGGAAAAATACATTCATGCGTAGGGTTCCTATAGTATTAAATGATTTATTATACACGTAGGTATCAATATATGAGGTAGGTATACAATGTATATAAATGGTTGTTCAGAGAATATCAGATACTCAATAATAAGGACCAAGTTGTGATTGGATCCCTATGATGGATATCCCAGATGTTCTTCTTTTGTAGAGAAGAAATAGAATGAACCTTTTAGATGGCGCTGTCAGCAGGAGTCAGAAATAGGTAGGTATTGTTAACACAATACTTTTTTATTTTCAGTCAACGCGTTTCAGGGGCGGAGGGCCCCCTTCATCAGGACAATATACAACATAAAGCTACATTCACATGTGGCAGTTATTTAAACTCAAAAAAGGCGCGTGCGGCCAAGGGGGGTGGAGCAGGGGGAGGGGGAAAGGGCGGGGGTAAGTAAGCATCTTAAGATCGTGGAAAGCTGTCATCTGGTATTCAGTCCCTTGTTCAGTCCCTTACTGATCCCTTTAAAATTATATATAGTGTGGACCTCATTCATTTTAAAGAAGGGGAAATAAATAAGATAAAATGGTTATATATAGGTATTTTTTTTATAGTCTTAATACTAGACTAATCCATCCCTCTTTTAAAAAGATGACCAAATTCAACTGCTGTAGCTATACCTATATATAACCATTTTATCTTATTTATTTCCCCTTCTTTAAAATGAATGAGGTCCACACTATATATAATTTTAAAGGGATCAGTAAGGGACTGAACAAGGGACTGAATACCAGATGACAGCTTTCCACGATCTTAAGATGCTTACTTACCCCCGCCCTTTCCCCCTCCCCCTGCTCCACCCCCCTTGGCCGCACGCGCCTTTTTTGAGTTTAAATAACTGCCACATGTGAATGTAGCTTTATGTTGTATATTGTCCTGATGAAGGGGGCCCTCCGCCCCTGAAACGCGTTGACTGAAAATAAAAAAGTATTGTGTTAACAATACCTACCTATTTCTGACTCCTGCTGACAGCGCCATCTAAAAGGTTCATTCTATTTCTTCTCTACAAACGATACCTCTCCCCGACGATTGCTTCCAAGGCACGGGGCTGGAACCTAGGCAGCAGCGCAGGCACCCCGCATGCTGATCGGGCAAATCAGCAGAAGCTTCATATAGGTGTTGTGACTCATCACAACACTATCCGGTAAGAGTTTTAACTTACCTCTTTTATCAATTATCCCACTATACCACACATGAGGCGCTGCCTCCTATTCCTCTTTTATCTTCAGATGTTCTTCTTGGAACACTTGATCAGTAATGTTTAAGATATGTGCATCGATCCGTATATATTGCAATTCATCCAGCTGTTAATTCATAATTACAATCCCAATAAGTAAAAATATGTGATTCACTTATAAAAATTCAAAAAATATTCCTATATATAATAAATACGTGACAATGGCCTCCATAAACACTTATAAAATATTGTGCAAAAAATTAGAATTCATCCAACAGATTAGTGCAACAGTTAAGGACCACAATAGGAGTGTGAGTTGGATAAAGTATAGCAAAAAATAGTGAAAAAATATGAAGATTATAATGCATCCAATAAACAATTCATCCGTAATAGGACATCCACAGTAAAATCGTATCGGAGAAAAACCTTATTTTTTTTCCACTTTTATATGCCGCAAAAGTCTTTAGAACATATAACTGCACCGCTGAATGGCAAACAATCTATATTTTTTTCCCTCCACTAATACACGCCACAAAGGCTTTAGATCATATAACTGAACCATTGAATGGCAAATAATATATATTTTTGTGCCACAAATACACGCCAAAAAAGGCTTTAGAACATATCACTGCACCGCTGAACAGCAAATATATATACATATATATTTGTTGCCACTAATAAACTCCAAAAAGGGCTGTAATTTTTCTCAATTCACCACACAACGGCAAATACTGTTTTAGGTGTAGAAAATGGTCTAAATGTAAGACATGTCGAAAGATACTAATAGAGAATCTCAACCCTGTACAGAGAAAGGGCCTATAAATTATTGCCCAAAAAGGTGTCCATAGCCTTTAAGGTCAGTAAACTGTACACTGATTTAATAATGACCAGAATATAAAGACTACGTAGAGTTCAAAGGCTAAATAGGCATAGGCATAAAGGCTGCATAGGCATCGCTGGGTATAAAATGCAATGCATAAAACTTGCTCATTTTCATACATGCCCATAGGCTTCTGGCATCTTAGCATAATATATGTAAACTAAGTACAATATCTATGTAAATATAAGACCCAACATGCTTATTAACCATCACCAGAGATAATTAACAATCAAGCCTTAGGTTTTGCATTCAGAGATGATTCTATTTTATCCTCAGTGCGCAACTTATATTGTGTTGGAATATGATTGGAAAACTGTATTGGTCGTGTATGAGAGAAAGTGGGAAAATATGCTTAGAGTTATTGCAGTATATACAGAGGCATCAAGTTGTACAGCTCAATAAATTGATCAAAGCAAAACAATGAGTATTAGGGTTAGCAGAATATTGTAGGCAGTGAACATATACAAACATGCCATTTGAGGGATAATTAGAGTGATATGTTTCATATGGTTATGCTTACGGTTAATGTCATTTTTTGTAAATATTTTATGGCTATTTTCAAAGGGTTAATATTCATGCATCATATATGACTCCATAACATTATGTATCAGCAATAATTGTACAGTTAAAAATGAAGAAAATATATATAAAGGAAGTAAATTATAACTCAGCAGTCAGCATTCTTTTAGTTGCTCCTCTGCAATGACATAACAGGGAATACAAAAAGGTGGCTAGGGTAGTCAGTAGTTGGGCAATAGGCAGGACACATATCTAGGTGTCTTATTGCTCCATTATCTTGTAAAGTAGTGTGGTGCACAGGGCTCTGTTGGCACCTGTCAAGTGACAGATCCTTCAAAGCTTCAATTTAGTTTTGCTCCACCTATGATAGAACAGTAATACAGAATTGCTAAAGTAGAGGGGAACTGATCCTTATTTTATTTATTTTTTAACCAAAATATTGGGGCACATTTGCTAAAGAGTTTATGCAGCAAACATGGCTTGAAAAAGTTTCAAATTATGGTGCTCGTCAACATTGCACCATAATTTGCAGATTTTTAAGATTCTCACTTCTTTGAGAAAACCCCTAAAGGAAGAAAAAGAATGTACATCAGGGTTCTTGCAGCTATCACTTGGTCAGTATATCATGCTAAACCTATTCCATGATTATGTTGCTTGACTTGTTACTCTTGACTGATTGGTACTGTTGTTAGCAGTTAAACTACAATAAAGATATGCCACCATTAATTTTGGTTTTTACACTAGTGCTGGAACCGTATTTGCATAGGTATTTGCAGTCCCTTGACACATGTAATTTTTGGTATTTTTAAGTGTCCTTTTGAGGACTAGCAAAGATATATTTATATGTTCATGTGATATGACAATATTTTTTTTTTTGTATTAATGTCAGGGTTCACAGTCTTAAGTCGGCAATTATAGATTTTGCTATATGTGGTAAGCCCAAATTGCATTGGTTTTACTCAATGACAACATTTTATAAGAGATGTAACTGTTGTGTTGTTTTTATACACAAAAAGTAAAGGTATACCGATATGCCAGCCCAAAATATGGCAAAAAGACAGCCTTTTAGCATCAATCAGATGAATTGAGGACATAGATACATTTGGTCAATAAATCATGAGATTTCCTGAATCAATTTGTCTCATCAAGCAGGATTGTGCACCTATGGTTATCACCGAGGACGCTCCCACAGCTTATTAAATAACAAGTTTGAATATTTTGCCCGGCCCTAACATTCTTGTACCCCCGTATCAGGAAATTAGATCAGACCACTATATGAGAACATCTGATAGGACCATCATGTCTGGACATCAGATCAGACCCCCATTATACTTCCATGTCATACCCCCATCTGACCTCAGATCAGACCTCCAGCAGACCTCCATATCAGACCCCCATCAGTCAATAGATCAGACCCTCATCAGACTTCCATGCCAGACCTCCCGCGCTCACTAGTTTTTGTTTTGTAAGACGCACTGCCATTTTCTCCCACTTTTTGGGAAAAAGTGTGCCTTATAAAGCAAAAATACTGTATCTATTATTTGTATTCAGCTTATTATATGAGACTATTACTAGGGAGGGTCTGTTTCTCACACATTCTAGCTGTTCTGTTTTGTAGCAGGATTGTGCACCTATGGGTATCACCGAGGACGCTCCCACAGCTTATTGAATAACAAGTTTGAATATTTTGCCCGGCCCTAACATTCTTGTACCCCCGTATCAGGAAATCAGATCAGACCACCATATGAGAACATCTGATAGGACCATCATGTCTGGACATCAGATCAGACCCCCATTATACTTCCATGTCATACCCCCATCTGACCTCAGATCAGACCTCCATCAGACCTCCAGCAGACCTCCATATCAGACCCCCATCAGTCAATAGATCAGACCCTCATCAGACTTCCATGCCAGACCTCCCGCGCTCACTAGTTTTTGTTTTGTAAGACGCACTGCCATTTTCTCCCACTTTTTGGGAAAAAGTGTGCCTTATAAAGCAAAAATACTGTATCTATTATTTGTATTCAGCTTATTATTTGAGACTATTACTAGGGAGGGGCTGTTTCTCACACATTCTAGCTGTTCTGTTTTGTAGCAGTAAAAAAGATGTAAGAATTGTTGAGTATATTGTTTGTATATCATCTTTATGTGTTTGAGAGCAACTAAAATGTATACTAAAGATACACATAGAGCGATAGTTGGAAAATAGATAGCTTTGATACTTTCAAAATGCCATCCTTAAGCTGCGGAGATCTCCTACCATACTTTAGTGAAGATTCTCATGTTTCAGCATTGCTCTCTGCAATAGCCATATTACCCAACTACAAATTTAATGGAACAGAAAAGCTCATGAGGCTTTTTCTCCCAGATCGTTCCAGTGCAGTAACTCTAAGTGGCAGATTTATCAATATTTAACCATGTCAAGCTGAGCTGTTCTTTATCAGAAAGTGTAACATTAAGCCAACTCAAAGAATATATGTCTATGTCTTAGCGGGCAGATGACATTAAAAGCTTAATATAGTGTGTTATAGCTGCATTGAAACCTTAGTATTTTTGCTAAAAAACCCTATGTAAATGAGGTGACAAAATCCAGCATGGATTCTATTCTTGCATATTGTGATGATACTTATTGGCATAATGATTATTAAACAAATAAGGCAATTAAAGAAACATCATTGAAACAATAAATAAGCCAGAAAGTTTAGTGGGCCATGGTATGGGTCATAGATAGTGTTGAGTAAATCAAAGTGTCTGAAGTAGACTTTGATTCGTATTTCAGGAAACATTTGATTTGCTGCAAAGCCAAAATTATTTGCGCTTCATGGTAATAAATCATTTTTTCCTGAAATGGTGGTAAAAACAAAAAATACATACTCACCTCATCCATTTGAGTGCAAAAAGGCCACTGCAGCCATCTTGATTGATGATATTGCTTCAAAATCTTGCATGTGGTGACGTATGACTTCACCACAACAGCCGGCGTGATGATGCCATCGTGTCACCCTGCGAGATTTTGCGCAGTGTCTTCATTAAAGATGGCTACGGTAGCCTCTGCGCTATCAAGTGGATAAGGTGAGTATTTTTTATTTACTGGAATAACCTCTGAAAGCCCTCAGTGTTAATCTCAGATGCTATGATCAGGGATGAATGCTGCATCTGAGGGGCTCATTGGTGGGGCAGCGCTATCACCATTCCATTTTATTGCGCCCGCTACATGCAAAGAAATTTGTGAAATTTGGCATAGCAGCTGAATTGAATTTTCCATTACTTCGCTCATCTCTAGTCATAGATAGCTACGTGGGCAGTGTTGCCTCATGAGAAGATCTTTGTGTTTGTTATTGGTCTGAAGTTACCTTTTTGAAGGTAATGTACAGAGGTGTAATTTGATAAATTCCTAAAGAATTTTAAATTTTTTAAGAAATAAAAGTCAGAAATAGTGTAAACAAAATCCAAACTATTCATTATGTACAGTAACATTTCCCTGAATGAGAAATGTGCTGTAGTCATTTTGTTTCTAAATGCTCTGTCCCATCTAGATAACCCCTTTCCATATTCCCTTGAAGGCCATATGGACATTATAAAATATATAATGATCCTACTAGAGTTCGCCAGTTTGCCAGTTTGCCAGTTTGCCCAATTTTTGGGGAAAAATTGGGTTCAATCCAAATATATTTGTGGCGAATTGCGTTAAAAAAGTGCTATTTCCTTGCTGCTGAGAGCCTTTATAGAGGTGTAGAACACTGTCCCTTGTAGTAACACGCATAGAGAGTCTGCTTTGATGACATGCAGATGACATGCAGATGATACGAGTCACTCTTAGAATCACTGCACACTTCACATATTAGGGCAGTCACGGGGCCAAAGCTGACCAAATAACTCAAGTATAAACTCAGCCTTACAGGTCCATGTTAATGCCAAGAAGAAGCGCAGTCCTTTAGCACCGTCGCCAGCTGATTCCACATAGATGTTATCAGAACCTGTTCTACTAAAGGCGTTTACAAGTAGAGCCCCCCGGACAGAGTCACTGATTAATTTGCCCTTCCTCTGATCCGCCAGATCAATAACCCACAAAAAACGGTTCCTGTCTGTTGAGCATACGCCTTCACTCGGTCAGCATTTGCTCAATAATCTATAAGTATTGCTAATGCCCAAAAAAAAAAAAAAAACAGGAGTGGATGTAAAACAGAGAGAACACGTGAATGGAATATTTGCATGTCTTCTGTGTTTTCTAACCACTCCTGCATTTGGCTACCAAATCACAAGCCAATTCTGATGGGACCATACAGGCCTTACAGCTGCTACACAGACAGGATCTGTTGTGCGTTACATTTTTCCTTCCTTCTGACAGATCAGAAGAAAGGTCAAATAAATGATGATGTGAGCCAGGTTGAAAGGCAAAATAGTGGACCAGTCAAGAAGTGGGGAGGGTGGGGACAGCATGAGAAGTACACAGAGTAGACCTATGACATATTGGTGAGGTGGAAGCAGCATGAGGAGACCACCGAGATAAGTCACAAAAAATTTCACTGCATATAAGTGCAGCACTTAACGCTGAATATAATTTTTTTCCACTGAAATAAGTCACAAAAGATTTTACCACATATAACTGCAGCACTGAACGCTGAATGAAATTAGTTTTTCTACCAAAATAATTCACAAAAGATTTTACCACATATATAAAGGAGCACAGAGATGGAAAGGGTCTTCAAATTCTCCCTGCACTATTCAGACGTCTCAGAATTGAACCGTCATGGAGTGTCTCTGTCATCCAGCATCTATTCGCTCCGCTATAGGATTATTTTGAAAGTGTGTAGAAGCTGCACGGGGCACCCACGCTGCAGTTTTATCATGGAGACATCATGAGGATTTAACCGCATATAACCGTAGTGTTGATTGCTGAATACATTTAGTTCTTCAACCAAAATACTTCAATACAGATTTTACCACATATAACCGCCGCACTGACTGACTGCTACTGCTGCTACTTCTATGAAACCCTGCTACTTCCCAGGTAGGTAGGCTGCTGCGAAGCGGATGCTCTACCCCAGGCAAGTTTGGCTCCCAACCTCCCAATGCTGCCACCCTGCTGAATTCCAGCCATACTTTCAACACATATAACCGCCAACGTGAACTGAGAATGTATTTTTCTGTTTGTACTGAAATAGGCCAATAAAAGCTTTAAACACATATAACCACCGCTGACATGAACGGAAAATGCATTTTTCTGTTTGTACTGAAATAGGCAATTAAATGCTTTCAACACATATAACCGCCACCAATGTGAACTGAGAATGTATTTTTCTTTTTGTACTGATATACAAAATAACACATGTAACCGCCGCACTGACTGACTGCTACAGCACTACTTCCATGTACCTCTGCACCACTACTTCCCGGGCAGGTAGGCTGCTGCACGTTTGGCTCCTGAACTCCCACTGCTTCCACCCTGCTGACTCCCAGTCATACTTTCAACTCATATAACCGCCGACGTGAACTGAGAATATATTTTTCTTTTTGTACTGAAATAGGCCAGTAAATGCTTTCAGCAGAAATAAATGCACCAGTAAAGTGCGTATATATTTTTCTTTCTGTACTGAAATAGGCCACTGAATTATTTTGCCACAAATAAGGGCACCAGTGAAATGCTTAGGCATTTTTCTTTTTTTACTGTAATACTCCCCTATATGCTTTCAACAGAAATAACTGCAGAAGTGAACTGTGCATATATTTTTCTTGTTGGAATGAAATAGGCCACTATACGCTTTCACCAGAATTAACTGCAGAAATGCACTGAGAATATATATTATTTTTTTTACTGTAATACGCCCCTATACGCTTTCACCAGAAATAACAGAAACAGTGTAGTGCATATATTTTTATTTTACTGAAATGCGCCCCTATACGCTTTCACCATAAATAACTGCAACAGTGCAGTGCGTATATATTTTTCTTTTTTCTACTGTAAAATGCCCCTATACGCTTTAATCAGAAATAACTACAGAAGTGACCTGAGAATATATTTTTTCTTGTTGGAATAAAATAGGCCACTATACGCTTTAACCAGAAAACAATTAAATAGGGCAGTGCATATATATGTTTCTTATTTTACTGAAGTACGCCCCTATGCGCTTTCACCAGAAATTACTGCAACAGTGCAGTGCATATATATTTGTATTTTTACTGAAATACGACCCTATACGCTTTCAACAGAAATGAATGCAACAGTGCAGTGCGTATATTTTTTTCTTATTTTACTGAAATACGCCACTATATGCTTTCACGTGAAATAACTGCGACAGTGCAGTGCATATATATTTGTCTTTTTTTTACTGAAATACACCACTATACGCTTTCAACAGAAATAACTACAACAGAGCAGTGCATATATATTTTTCTTTTTTTACTATAATATGCCCCTATACACTTTCACCAGAAATAACTGCAACAGTGCAGTACATATATTTATCTTTTTTTTACTGAAATGCGCCACTATACTCTTTCAACAGAAATAACTACAACAGTTCAGTGTGTATATATTTATATATTTTTTTACTGTAAGACGCCCCTATATGCTTTTATCAGAAATAACTGCAACAGTGCAGTGCATATATATTTTTCTTTTTTTTTAATGGAATATGCCCCTATATGCTTTCACCAGAAATAACTGCAACAGTGCAGTGCATATATATATATATATATATATATATATATATTTCTTGTTGTACTGAAATACACCCCTGTATGCTTTCACCAGAAATAACTGCAACAGTGCTGTGCGTAAATATATATTTTTGTTACTGAAATACGGCCCTATACGCTTTTAACAGAAATAACTGCAGAAGTGAAATACGTATATATTTTTCTTGCAGTACTGAATAAGATGCTAAGATATAAGCCTCTAAAGGCTTTTCAACATAAGACTCGCAGCCCAATAACAAAAAGCTTGAATGACAGAGCTGTCTAATGACTATTTGGATCCCAAAATAATCATTCCCTGCACTTGTAAATCACTTTCCTATCAATATCCCTAGCACCTACTGACGTCTTTCCCTGCACTAACATGCTGTGAATTAATTCCTCCCTATCCTTTCCCTGCACTTATAAATAGTTTTTTTCTGTCTTATTTTTCCCACAATAGTTTTTCCACTTGCTGTCCCTAGCGCCTTAACACATCTATCCCTGCCAACTGAATGCTTGAAAATGTCTGACTGTAAGATGGCCAACGTATTTATAGGGCTGTGACATCACAGGACTGGCTGGCTGCTGATTGGCCAAATGTAGACATGTAAATCTTGGTGAAGCCACATTCCCAGAGTTCCTTGCCCCATGTCCTCAGTCCTGACACATGTAGCTGCCATTTTAGGAAAATTGTGATTTGTTACCAGAAAGCTTGAGGAAATTTGCATTAGTTGCAAATCTATTTTTTTCTGAAATTCTAAACTAATTCCACTTCATCAACTTCAATTCACTCATCTCTAATCCCTACTTTTAGCCATATGGGAGAGCCTCCGGAGAAAGTGACTTCTGCTCTAAATGTAGTACTTCATTTCCCGTATATTTTTGTGGGACCATGTGCAACTTCCCTGGGTTTTATAGCCCCAAAACAGTGGATAGTCAGCTGATCACTGGGACAGCTGCATTTATAATGGTGAACCATTTAACTTGATGGCATATCTGTAGATATCATCCTTGAAAAACACTGACATTTTTGTGCTCTATAGAACTATATAATACTTGTATACACCGGTTCCTTAAAAGCCCCTATATACATTAGTCTAATCATTTTAAGTGGAGCACCAGAATCTCCCTGACAGATGACATTAGGGAAGAGACGGTTTGGGTGAACAGAATTTTTACACCCCATCCTTTTGTTCTTCCAGGAAATAATCCACAGAAGAAGTGCCTGGAAGTTGATTTCTCTTCTCTTCTCTCATCATTGACAACACATACACACGCAGTCAAACCAAATGTGTATGTGTATAGGGAAGTTGGGACAGCTGTCGGCCAACATCTTTTGACTGTGTATAACTACTCTTATTCATAATGGCATCAGATTACAACATGCAATAGTCTCTTCCTGGTAAATTACAATTAGCATACAATGCCACAGATGCTGAAAATCAAAATTTTTACTGAAATGCATTTACTAATTGGTAGTTTAGTTGTACCCCTCTGTAGTACAATATTACATTACTTGTGCTGCTTTTAACTTAGCAAGTATGAGCTGTTTCTCTAGACACCAGATGAAAAAAACTTCTGTCTTCATCTACCAGCATTTCTTTCTTACTTTCCTATGTAAGGATTTGCTTTATCTGTATTAGTTATCTGCAAAATTTTCTTTCATTTTCTTTTTTTTCTTATATTTGGTTGACATTTAGTTTTTTTCAGAGCCAATTACTGGTTCCCCTAGAATTATGATCTCATGTCACAATGTTTTCAACTGACAATGGTTAAAAATGAATATTATAACATTGTGAATCCACTCTATTGTCATTATTTTGTGTTCTGCCTCATGCAGGAAGAGATTTGGAGTGGACAACATCTTTAACCCCTTCAGGACATGTGTAATGTTATGTGGTAATAACTTTAAAATGTTTTTAGTTATCCAGGCCATTCTGAGATTGTTTTCTCGTCACATATTCTACTTCATAATAGTGGTAAAATTAAGTCAAAATATTTCATTTTTATTTATAAAAAATACCAAATTTACCCCAAAATTTGAAAAATTAGCAATATTTAAAATTTTAATTTCTCTGCATTTAGAACAGATACTAATACCTCCTAAAATAGTTATTACTTTACATTTACCATATGTCTACTTCATGTTTGGATCATTTTGTAAAATACATTTATTTATTTTTGAACATTAGAAGGCTTAGAAGTTTAGAAGCAAATCTTCAAAACCCAATTTTGTGAGGCTTACATAAAAGAAACCACCCATAAATTGCCCCATTTTAGAAACTACACCCACAAGGTATTCAAAACTGATTTTACAAACTTTGGTAACCCCTTAGTTGTTCCGCAAGTATTAAAGGAAAATGTAGAGAGAATTTCAAAAAAATTCCACTTTTTTGGCAGTTTTAAATTTTAATCCGTTTTTTCAATAACAAGGCAAGCTTTTACAGCCCAAAAAACCCTCAATATTTATTGCTCTGATTCTGTA
The DNA here is from genome assembly GCF_014858855.1 of Bufo gargarizans. Lineage (NCBI taxonomy): Eukaryota > Metazoa > Chordata > Amphibia > Anura > Bufonidae > Bufo > Bufo gargarizans. The sequence continues at coordinate 447,081,151 of NC_058080.1, forward strand.
GTTTACAGAAACACCTCATATGTGGTTGTAAACTGCTGTACGGGCACACGGCAGGGCACAGAAAGAAAAGGAACGCCATATGGTTTTTGGAGGGCAGATTTCCCTGGGATAATTTTAAGTTGCCATGTCACATTTGAAGACCCCCTGATGTACCCCTAGAGTAGAAACTCCAACAAATGACCCAATTTTGGAAACTACGGGATAATATGGCCGTTTTGTAGGTACTATTTTAGGGTACATATGTTTTTTTGGTTGCTCTATATTACACTTTTTGTAAGGCAAGGTAACAAAAAAAGACTTTTTTTATTTTTTGTAATTTACAATGTTCATCTGACAGGTTAGATCAGACATGTCCAAACTGCGGCCCTCCAGCTGTTGCAAAACTACAACTCCCAGCATGCCTGGATAGCTTACAGCTATTAGGGCATGCTGGGAGTTGTAGTTTTGCAACAGCTGGAGGGCCACAGTTTGGACATGCCTGGGTTAGATCATATGGTATTTCTATAGAGCAGGTTGTTACGGATGCGACAATACCAAAAACGATTTATAAGTGCAGGGAAAGGATTAGGAGGAATCGTTTTACATACTAAAGCATTTTTGAAAGAAAAAAATAATTTATTTTGGTGTCTCCAAATTCTGAGAGCCCTAGTTTTTTTTATTTATTTCTTTGGGCGATTGTCCTTGGTAGAATCTACTTTATTGCAGGATGAGATGACGGTTTGATTGGCACAATTATGGAGTGTGTATGACTTTTTGATCGCTTTGTATTACACTTTTTGTGATGTAAGGTGACACCATTTTTATTTTATATTTTTTATGTTGTTTACCTAAGGGGTTAGTTCATGTGATATTTTTATACAGCAGGTTCTTACAGACAAGGTGATACCTGATATGTATACTTTTTAAATTATTTAAGTTTTACACAATAACCGAATTTTTTAAAACAAAAAAATCATGTTTTAGTGTCCGCATATTTTGAGAGCCATAGTTTTTTTGTTTTTTTGGGGGGGGGGGGGCAATTGTCTTAGGTAGGGTATTATTTATTGTGGGATGAGATAACGGTTTGATTGGTATGATTTTGGGGTGTGTATGACTTTTTAATCGCTTGCTATTTCACTTTTTGTGATGTAAGGTGACAAAAGGCTTTTTTTACGCTGTTAACCTGAGGGGTTATATCCTCTGATATTTTTATAGATCAGGTTCTTACGGATGCAGCAATACTTAATATGTATACTTTTAAAATTTAATTAATTTTTACACAATTACAGCATTTTTTAAACCAAGAAAATCATGTTTTAGTGTCCTCATATTCTGTAAACAAGGAAGAATTCTAGGCTACATCTCCTGGGCTTCCGTAGCTGGCAGGCTCCAATGCCTGTGAAAGGCATCGGGGATGCCATGTCAACCATCGGACCCCTGTCAGCACAGCGCAGGGGGCTGATAGAATCAGAGAGAGACACCTCCCTCTGTAAACCCTGCACGTGCCGTGGTCAGTGCTGACCGCGGCATGGGAAAGGGTTAATCCGCCGCATACAGCGGTGCTGGTGGATGCAGAAGAGGCCCGGCTATAAGTAAAGGCACCACATTCCCCCACGTACATGTACGTGATATTGCGAGAAGGGGTTAAAGACTAATTTTATTTTCTAGTAATTTAAAATGTCATTTTTCGCACATCTTTTTTATGTTTTTTTATTCCTATTTTAACTGATTTTTCAGTTCATTTCTTCTCAGTGACATGTAGAAATCTGTTGGCAACTGGACATCATCCACAAGTTAGCGAGTAATGTGGGATTTTATTATGCCTTTATTTTTTTCTAATTATGGCAGGAAAGCTTATTAACACAATTTTCTGATGTTCATTAACAACTGAACAACCAGACAACATGACTTTTGTAATAGCTGCATTAGGCAAAAACTGGAAAATCAGACTTTAAGATTTCACTTGTCTGTTCTGTACAGAGCCACATACTTATTACAGCCTTCTTAGTAGCCATTCCTGTATTCTGCTAACATGTTTAGGATGGCAGAATTCATAATGACTTACACAGGAACCTGTAAAGGAAATAAATCTGATCATGCATGTTAGATTAAAGGGTACTAGTATTGATCGAACATGCTAGGCTGAACACCACGTGTGCTTGAGCACAATGCTCAAGTCTGTGTATTTAAATGTAATTTAGCATCTATTTTTGAAAAGTTTCTGCTGAGATTTGAACTCCCAACCCCTTGTACATTTGAAGCAAGGATCTTATCCACTCAGCTAAAAAATCTGAATACTAAACTGTGTCAGAAAAACCTCATAGTAGTTTCTGATGTAGTGAGTATTCCTATTCAGCAGAAGATTTATTTAATATTTCTGTGCAGGTTGAGTCTACTTTCACACTCGCGTTTTGGCTTTCTGTTTGTGAGATCAGGGCTCAAACTGATGGAATGGAAAAGGATCCGCTTAGAATGCAGCAGTACAGTCTCCATTCTGCTTTGGAGACGGACACTAAAACGCTGCTTGTTTCTGATGAAACTGAGCCAAACGGATCCATCCTGGCACACAATGTGAGTCAATAGTTTTCACTGACACAATCTGGCACAATAGAAAGCGGATCCGTCCTCCATTGACTTTCAATGGTGTTCAAGACGGATATGTCTTGGCTATGTTAAAGAAAATACAAACTGATCTGTTCTGAACAGATGCAGATGGATGTATTATCTGAATGCATCTGTCCAATTGTCCATGACAGATCCGCACAAAATGCGAGTGTGAAAGTAGCCTTGCATGTAGTTATAAAGTGTAGTGGTTAACATCCTTGCCTCTAATGTACAAGGTTGAGAGTTTGAATCCTGGCAGATAATGTTTTATATATATATATATATATATATGTTTTGAGCCATAATATATTTTCATACATTATTATATATTTAGAATATATCATATATGTAAACATCAGTAGTAGTTTCCCACATATTATGCATTCATATAGCAAAAGTATGATAATATATATATATATATATATATATATATATATATATTACACAGATAATGCAGCAGCACAGTCAGAGGTGGTGAACTGGGTGCAATTCCCCACAGAGGTCGGCTCTTCCTCCACGGTATATACAGGTCCTTCTCCAAAAATTAGCATATTGTGATAAAGTTCATTATTTTCTGTAATGTACTGATAAACATTAGACTTTCATATATTTTAGATTCATTACACACCAACTGAAGTAGTTCAAGCCTTTTATTGTTTTAATATTGATGATTTGGGCATACAGCTCATGAAAACCCAAAATTCCTATCTCTAAAAATTAGCATATCATGAAAAGGTTCTCTAAACGAGCTATTAACCTAATCATCTGAATCAACTAATTAACTCTAAACACCTGCAAAAGATTCCTGAGGCTTTTAAAAACTCCCAGCCTGGTTCATTACTCAAAACCGCAATCATGGGTAAGACTGCCGACCTGACTGCTGTCCAGAAGGTCATCATTGACACCCTCAAGCAAGAGGGTAAGACACAGAAAGAAATCTCTGAACGAATAGGCTGTTCCCAGAGTGCTGTATCAAGGCCCCTCAGTGGGAAGTCTGTGGGAAGGAAAAAGTGTGGCAGAAAACGCTGCACAACGAGAAGAGGTGACCGGACCCTGAGGAAGATTGTGGAGAAGGACCGATTCCAGACCTTGGGGGACCTGCGGAAGCAGTAGACTGAGTCTGGAGTAGAAACATCCAGAGCCACCGTGTACAGGCGTGTGCAGGAAATGGGCTACAGGTGACGCATTCCCCAGGAACAGCGGCAGAAGCGCCTGACCTGGGCTACAGAGAAGCAGCACTGGACTGTTGCATGTCATTCGGAAATCAAGGTGCCAGAGTCTGGAGGAAGACTGGGGAGAGGGAAATGCCCAAATGCCTGAAGTCCAGTGTCAAGTACCCACAGTCAGTGATGGTCTGGGGTGCCATGTCAGCTGCTGGTGTTGGTCCACTGTGTTTTATCAAGGGCAGGGTCAATGCAGCTAGCTATCAGGAGATTTTGGAGCACTTCATGCTTCCATCTGCTGAAAAGCTTTATGGAGATGAAGATTTCATTTTTCAGCAGGACCTGGCACCTGCTCACAGTGCCAAAACCACTGGTAAATGGTTTACTGACCATGGTATTACTGGGCTCAATTGGCCTGCCAACTCTCCTGACCTGAACCCCATAGAGAATCTGTGGGATATTGGGAAGAGAAAGTTGAGAGACGCAAGACCCAACACTCTGGATGAGCTTAAGGCCGCTATCGAAGCATCCTGGGCCTCCATAACACCTCAGCAGTGCCACAGGCTGATTGCCTCCATGCCACGCCGCATTGAAGCAGTCATTTCTGCAAAAGGATTCCCGACCAGGTATTGAGTGCATAACTGAACATCATTATTTGAAGGTTGACTTTTTTGGTATTAAAAACACTTTTCTTTTATTGGTCGGATGAAATATGCTAATTTTTGGAGATAGGAATTTTGGGTTTTCATGAGCTGTATGCCAAAATCATCAATATTAAAACAATAAAAGGCTTGAACTACTTCAGTTGTGTGTAATGAATCTAAAATATATGAAAGTCTAATGTTTATCAGTACATTACAGAAACTAATGAACTTTATCACAATATGCTAATTTTTTTAGAAGGACCTGTATTAAGCAAATGATGAGGCAGCACTTCCAGCTTTCAGTGGACGGGTGGAGACCCCAAACTTTAATCCAAGCAACGTTTCGGCCTGCTCAATGAGGCCTTTATCAAGCTACATAACAGTGCATATGACAAGGTATATATACCCACAATTCAATACAAATCAATTACAATAAGTGGTTACACATGTCTTCAATCAGGTCACATGATCTCTGACTAAATCATCACATGACAATAGTGTGTGATAAACATTAAAATTATACTCCTACTTGAGCGTACAAAAGTTACAAAAGTGATCATAATAAAATCAAAGCAATGTGTACAGATATATCTGTGTACCTCTATTCTGTTTAAATAGAATACGTGTCCATTTTGTGCATAGCTACACCAAGTAGACGCTGTGCAAAAGTGCTAAGTGCATATAGAGTTAAAATCATCTATTATTATTACAGCTGTACCTTATTACAAGTTAAAAACAGGAAGGAGCTCACCACACATGGACACTTCAGAATTGGCGTCCCCTCGTCGGCGGTGCGCATGCGCTGGGCCAGACGTCCCTGGCCACGCCCCTGACGCCGTCGTGCACCCACGTGATAACCCCATGGACCGCAGCATCATCCATTGGAGCGCACCGTAGGAGCAACAGCAGCGAGGGGAGGGTGGCCAGGTCATGTGACTCGGCATCAATCGCATCACAGACGGGGGCGTGTTAAGTAACCATAGAGATGTAAACAGTGTTTAGACTAGCGGACAATCGCACAGCCGCCAGGACGTATACATGTGCACAGAGTCTAAATAGCAGCGCGGCTTAGGGTACCTGGAAATGGCCAAGGGGGAAGGCAATCATACTCAGCCATCTAGCCTAAGTTTGAGTATGATTGCCTTCCCCCTTGGCCATTTCCAACTGATAGTGTTCCCAAGTGCAGTCACAAAAACCATCAAGCGCTACAAAGAAACTGTCTCACATGCGGACCGCCCCAGGAAAGGAAGACCAAGAGTCACCTCTGCTGCGGAGGATAAGTTCATCCGAGTGACCAGCCTCAGAAATCGCAGGTTAACAGGAGCTCAGATTAGAGACCAGGTCAATGCCACACAGAGTTCTAGCAGCAGACACATCTCTAGAACAACTGTTAAGAGGAGACTGTGTGAATCAGGCCTTCATGGTAGAATATCTGCTAGGAAACCATTGCTAAGGACAGGCAACAAGCAGAAAAGACTTGTTTGGGCTAAAGAACACAAGGAATGGACATTAGACCAGTGGAAATCTGTGCTTTGGTCTGATGAGTCCAAATTTGAGATCTTTGGTTCCAACCACTGTGTCTTTGTGTGACGCAGAAAATGTGAACGGATGGACTCTACATGCCTGGTTCCCACCGTGAAGCATGGAGGAGGAGGTGTGATGGTGTGGGGGTGATTTGCTGGTGACACTGTTGGGGATTTATTCAAAATTGAAGGCATATTGAACCTCTATTCCATCCGGTTTGCGTTTAGTTGGAGCATCTTTTATTTTTCAACAGGACAATGACCCCAAACACACCTCCAGGCTGTGTAAGGGCTATTTGACCATGAAGGAGAGTGATGGGGTGCTGCGCCAGATGACCTGGCCTCCACAGTCACCGGACCTGAACCCAATTGAGATGGTTTGGGGTGAGCTGGACCGCAGAGTGAAGGCAAAAGGGCCAACAAGTGCTAAGCATCTCTGGGAACTCCTTCAAGACTGTTGGAAGACCATTTCAACTGACTACCTCTTGAAGCTCATCAAGAGAATGCCAAGAGTGTGCAAAGCAGTAATCAAAGCAAAAGGTGGCTACTTTGAAGAACCTAGAATATGATATATCTTCAGTTGTTTCGCACTTTTCATAGTTTTGATGCCTTCAGTGTGAATCTACAATTTTCATAGTCATGAAAATAAAGAAAACTCTTTGAATGAGAAGGTGTGTCCAAACTTTTGGTCTGTACTGTATATATATATATATATATATATATATATATATATATGATAAAATCATACTTCTGATATATATGAATGCATAATATGTGGGGAACTACTGCTGATGTTTTAGCCATAATATATTGACATATATATTATATATTATAAATATATAATATGTGTATATATATTATGGCTAAAAATTATATATATATATATATATATATATATATATATATTAAGTTTAGCATATATTTCTTAAAAAGTTTGTGATAGTATTTGAATGCACAGCTTCTGTATCACAGCCCAAAACTTTAACCACTACACTATATACAGTAGCTGCTGAATATGAATATGAATACTCACTACATCAGAAACTGCTATGAGGTTTCCCTAACACAGTTTAGCATTCAGCTTTCTAGCTGAGTCGATTAGGTTCTTGCTTCTAATGTACATGGGGTTGGGAGCTCAAATCCTGGCAGAAACTTTTTAGAAATTAGATCTAAATACACTGGGGTATCCCCAAGCACTGACTCCATATATGGAACCGAACTAGAGTCCCAACACCCTCCCCTCTTCAGAGCAGGGGGTGCCTGGGGTTCTCCCATTTAAGGAAAGAGCTGAATGGCACACCTCTGTGGTAAAGGTGGTGCTCAGTGGTATGCAAAGTTTATGCAATAGAAGAGAAAACCACAGCACTCTAGTTGCTGTTTCGTTAAATGCTTATTTTAATTATTATTGGAAAGCTCTTTAGATTTTTTTGATCTTTTTTATCCATCCAGGGGATAATATTTAGCGATGATGTTTCGGCTCTCACATTGACTTTGTGCTTAGTAGAACACCCGAGCACCATGAAGTGTTCTACCCGAGCACACAATCACTTTGGTGCTTGATTAACACTAAAGCTATTTGAAGAGGCTGTGGCTCTCTGGTGAGCACTGCTGCCTCCACACAGCATACCAAGCTTAGCACTGTCCATTTGATAGTGATTGGGCTGGGTATGACAGTTCAGCCTCATTCACTTGAATATGACTGACCTGTGACTAGGCTATGTGACCAATAAATATGATGTCACTGGCCTAGGAAGAGGCCACAGCACTCATGGAGTGTTGTGCTTACTTCAAACAGCTGATCTGCTGGGGTGCCAGGAGTTGGACCTCCGCCAATCAGATACTGATGACCTATCCTAAGGATAGGTCATTGGTATTAAACACTCTGACAACCCCTTTAATGTCAGTTGGTCCTGTCCCCGTGATGTTGGTCAGACTGGCCAGCCATATTGGAAGGGAAAATCTGACTGCATCTTACTCCCATTCAGAAGACATGTATGTTCAGCCATGCTGAGCATTCATGTGTGAGGGGAGGTCAGACAAGATTATTTGTTGGCGGAACAAGTGATTGAATGAAATCTATCTAAAATATATGGGAGTCTAATATTAGAAGCAATGCCAATAAACCAATGAAATAAAGGCTACGCTCACTATAAGGACACACTGCCTGTTATTTCAAAATTGTTGCCTCCTACAGTAGGTGCAGGAATAATAGTTTTAAACTTTATATAAATTATTAGTTCTGTGCACTGAGGACGTTCCTGCTTCCCTCACTGCACATAAGATTCACTTCTTCAGCCACTGAGCTGTCCCTACGAATGTTGATTAATAGGGCCAGGCCTTAGATATGCAACGGGCGCCTCCCCCCAGGGTCCTCTATATCGGTTTGGTAGGAATGATGACCGGTGTAGTGCGGCCTAAATGTCTCTTTATGTGTGTCACGGTGCTCCTACTTGTACCCCAGGCTTTGTCTCCGAAATAATAAATAGGGGGAATAATTGAGGGATTTGAAAGAATAACTTGAGTCCAGCCCTTGAAATGAAGTTTAATGGCAGCTTTACTTGAATAAACGTTTCTTCAAAAGGTTTTCAGTCTCTGTCTTGGTTCCAGCAGGCTTTATCATATAACTGACAGGCAAACTCAACTCTGCTCTCTTTCTCTTTGACTCTGCTGTACTGACAAACTTAAATAGTATCTTTAGTTTCTTCTTGATGCTGCACTTTCTCTCTGTAGTCTGACTCTAGGTTATGCCAGGGAACTTTCCTCCTGGCTCCTTAGGCTTCAATCTTTGGCCTCCATGGCCAGCAGAGCTTAAGGTGCTCTGGCTGGCATGGGCACGTCCAGCAGAGATGTGCCCCTGCACACTCTTCCCCAAGCTGGGGATGAACTAGACTAACTTCTAACTGATCCCCACCCTTCTTGCGGGAAGTTGGACTATCCCATTTATCTCCAGAGGTAGGTTAGAATGGAATGGAGAGTTCCATTCTACCTAAGTACAGCTCTGCCGTTTTGCTGCCACCTGGTGGTGAACCAGGTAAATAACATGAACAGTTATACAACATTATTAGGAATGCACAGTTTTGATAGACCTGGAAGTAAATATGCAAGATGACATGATATTAGACCATTAAAGACAGTAGCAGGGTGCTGGAGTTGTAACACCACTCTGGGGTGTTACAGATACATCAACTTGCCTGATCCTGTATTCTCGTGCATGAGCAATATGATGTGATTAAGCATTGGTGCAGTGGACTTTTTTTTACAGAGACCCTGACCTTTACTGTGCCATTGTGCAGTGACATGGCATTTGTGTGATAAGACAGGGCCAGGGCCTGTTACTCAACATTCAGAAGACCCTGGTGACTGAGTATATATTCCATACACTGTAGCAAAAAAAATGAATACCTTCAGTGCACATAACTGTTAGTTTGCATAAAGTTTAAAATTCTTGTTTATACACAAAACTATTTATTTATAAACATTTTAGAAATAAAATACATTTTCTTCAAGTGAGCATATCCTACATGTCAATGCCATTGGTTTATTAGCATTGCTTATAATGGCAGGCTTCCATTAAAGGGGTAGTCTGAGTTATTTTTTTTTGTTCTTTGTATGTTTAACTGATAAAATGTAAAGGCTTTACCATGCACTTACTGGATCTGCAATTGCTGCTTTCTTAGATTTCATTGAGGGTCACATGACCTATGATGTCAGTTTCTCTCTCTACTTTCATTATGTTTTGTGTACAAGCCTGAGAGCAGATATGTGTCTGTACATGAGATGTCACTGTGCTGGCCATGCCCCCCCAGGCAGTGAGTAGACAAATGGTTGGCACCGGAGCTGACAGACTAGAGGAGTTCTACAAAGCATTGCTCAATAACAGGTAGGGGGGAGATCCTGTGTGTATCAGCAGTGTCATTGTACAGCTGGGACTTGTAGTCCTACACATATAACATGCTACTGAGTCTCCCAGCAGGCAGACATGTCACTCAGGGCAGACTTATTCACTCCCTTAGCAGAGCAGGGGGAAGGGTAGAGATTGTTGTTATTGCAGGTAAACAAAGGGCCTGAAGAGAACCAGGGAAATTAGGGAATATACTTTTTTTTTTGCCTAAAAATTGCTTAGCTTAGTTATATATTGTTTCCCAATATATATATATATATATATATATATATATCTAATGGAGTCACTAATAGGTTTCTTTAACCGCATATTGTAAAAATAAAGCAATGAGCAAGAAGACTTTCCATCGTGTGATCATATAATGACAGTTCATCAAATACGGATCTTCATTTATTTCAAATATGCAGGCTGCCCTTTTCTTTATTCATGTTTCTAAGGTTATGCTGAAAGTTATAATGGAGCAGAAAAAAGGACTTTACAAAGTATGACACAGGGAGGTAATAGGAAACTGTGGAAAATTATTGTTAACAGTAAGCCATATCAAACCTAAATGCAAAACTGTCCCCTTCTAAGTGCTGCTGTTCTTTGTGCATGGTAATAATAGTAAAAAGCCAAATCTAAGTATATCAGGAGCAATTTCTGTCTACTTTGATAAAATATCAGATATTTAGCTGTTTTCCGAATGATTTTTGATCACTGGGTGCAGGAAGCCGGTGATTGTTCGTCTTATGGTTTTCCAGGCAGAGAGATTTTATCCAAACTTTCACTTTGTCTGCACTTGCAATGAAAGATTCACTTCAGCGACTTGGCCATTTGCCATCTGCCTTCATCATTATTACAGTTACTTCAGGGACTAAAAAGTCTATTTTTCCAAAATGCTGGTAAACTTTCTCAACATATTCTTCCGGTTTTCCTTATTGAGAAACCCTTTTCTTATTCCTTGTAAAGGATAATGATAAAAATATTAGATAGCCCGTCCCAGGACAGTGGCTGTTAGTGTTGAGAGATAACAAAGTATCCTAAGTGGACTTCGATCCAAATTTCAGAGAAAATTTTATTTGCCGCAAAGCCAAATTTCCTCATGCATCGAAGTAAGGAATCAATTTTCCCCGGAATGGTGGTAAAAAAATAAATAAATCATGCTCATCTTATTCATTTGAGTGCAAAGCGGCCACCAAGGCCATCTTTATTTAAGACCCATGCAAAATACCATGCCGGCCGGTGAGATTACATCATCAAACGCCGTGTCAGAGGCCAGGCTCTTCCCACTTAAGTGGATAAGGTGAGCATGCCAAGCGGTTTCTGGACAGCAGAAACCGCTTGGCACAGGAGATGCTAAGCCTGGACCCCTTTGTGCATGTTAGCTATACATTTTGATATGAGCACTGAATGCAACAGGAGCTGCTGTGCACAAAAGTAGGTGACCCACCGGCTTGTTATTACCCACATTATGCCGTACATCCCTTTATAGAGCTTCCATGTGGGGGCTAGATGAGTAGAGGCCGGCCACAGGTTGGTGAAGCAGGAGCAGCTGAGCCAAACATGTAGGTTAATGTAGGGAAGCTACTCTTCTCTACACTGCTGAGTGCAGGGCACAGTGGCGTGAGTTTAGATTAGACGGCTTCCTTCTCCCATGCTCCTTCCCCGGTTTAGTATCATCTACGTCATACTGTACATTCCTGTCCAGCGCTTTGATGTGGGCGTTGACTGTAAGTCTAGCAACAACCACTCTCCACTACACTGGTGGAGTAGTGCGGCATTGCTCTCCGTTAACCTCTACCCCCTGGCTGGTGAGTGGGGTCAAGTATAAACAATTAGGTGTAAAGTTCCCCTCTATTAGCCCACATACATAATATATTTTCCAGACTATAAGATGCACCTGACTATAAGGGTACCTGTATATGGGTACTGGTAAACACACAGAAGATCTGTATAATTTTCTGTGCTGGTTTCACCAAAACCCAGCAATTTCTAACAATGTTTTTTGTTCCGGATTTGATGCAATTTTTCCACAAATCTCTCCCTTCATTTGAACAGGGTGAAATCCACAATTAAAACGACAATAATAATTCACATCCTAAGGATTTGAAAAACCACACAGCAGGTCAATTTCTGCATAGAAAAAGATCTGCAAAGTGTACATGAGATTTATGTGATCTTAAACACTTTGATGGTACTGTAATATGCTGCATTTTTTCCAGGCAGAAAAACCACTCCTAGTTTACAAGACACACATCAGAAAAAAAAAAAATATATAATAATAATAATATATATATATATATATATATATATATATATGTTTTATTTATTAACCCCTTAGGGACCGGGCTCATTTTCACCTGAAGGATTAGGCCATTTTTTGCTAAATTGACCAGTGTCACTTTAAGTGGTGATAACTTTAAAACGCTTTGACTTATCCAGGCCATTCTGAGATTGCTTTTTTGTCACATATTTAACTTCATGACACTGGTAAAATGAAGTTATTTATAAAAAAATATCAAATTTACAATTTTTTTTTAAAAAAATTGCAAATTTCCAAGTTTCAATTTCTCTGCTTCTATAATACATAGTAATACCTACACAAATAGTTATTACTTTACATTCCTCATATGTCTACTTCATGTTTGGATCATTTTGGGTATTACATTTTATTTTTTGGGGATGTTACAAGGCTTAGAAGTTTAGAATCAAATCTTGAAATTTTTCAGTAATTTTCAAAAACCCACTTTTCAAGGACCAGTTCGGGTCTGAAGTTACTTTGTGAGGCTTATATAATAGAAATCACAAAACTAACCCCATTCTAGAAACGACTCCCCTCGAGGTATTCAAAACTGATTTTACAAACTTTGTTGACCCTTTAGGTGTTCCACAAAAATTAATGGAAAATTGAGATACAATTTCAAAATTTCACTTTTTTGGAAGATTTTCAATTTTAATATTTTTTTTTTCCAGTTACAAAGCAAGGGTTAAATGCCAAACAAAACTCAATATTTATGGCTCTGATTCTGTAGTTTACAGAAACATCCCATATGTGGTTGTAAACCGCAGTACGGGCACATGGCAGTGCACAGAGAGAAAGGAATGCCATATGGTTTTCAGAAGGCAGATTTTGCTGGACTGTGTTTTTGACACCATGTCCCATTTGAAGCCCCCCTGATGCACCCCTAGAGTAGAAACTCCATAAAAGTGACCCCATTTTAGAAACTATGGGACAGAGTGGCAGTTTTGTTGGTACTATTATATGGTACATATGATTTTTGGTTGCTCTATATTACACTTTTTGTGAAGCAAGGTAAGAAGAAATAGCTGTTTTGGCACCGCTTTTATTTTTTCTTATTTGCAACATTCATCTGACAGGTTAGATCATGTGGTAATTTTATAGACCAGGTTGTTACGGACGTGGCAATACATAATATGTATAGTTTTTTTTTTTAATTTATGTAAGTTTTACACAATGATTTCATTTTTGAAACAAAAAATCGCTTGCTATTACGCTTTTTGTGATGTAAGGTGACAAAAAATTGCTTTTTTTACACCGTTTTTATTTTCATTTTTTTGCGGTATTCTTCTGATGGGTTAGATCATGTGATATTTTTATAGAGCCTGTCGATACGCATGCGGCAATACTTAATATGTATATATTTTTTTATTTATGTAAGTTTCACACAATGGTTTCATTTTTGAAACAAAAAAAATCATGTTTTTGTGTCTATTTTGCCGGTCGATATGCATGCAGCAATATCTAATATGTCTACTCCCCCCCCCCCCCTATTTTTTACCAATTTTTATTATTTCACTTTTTTTCACTTTTTTGTCCCACTTTGGGACTTCAACTTTTGGGGGTCTAATCCTTTACAATGCATTCCAATACTTCTGTATTGGAATGCATTGGCTGTATAAGTAATACTGTGTATATTGCTCATAAAGCTTTCGGCCTGCGAGATCCAGGGGGCTCGATCTCACAGGCACGTCACAGGAAGGCAGCGGCAATGCCTCAGGAAGGCATTGCGCTGCCTTCCATGCCATCGGGTCCCCCATACAGCCTCATGGTGACCCAATGGCATTACCGCCCGCCACCGCACCATAAAAAGCCGCAAACTGCAGGTCTGAATTGACCGACACGGGGGTCACAGGACCCCCTCGCGCATTTAGCCAAGGTGCCTGCTCAACGATTTGAGCAGGCACCTTGTTCCGATCACCACCCACCAGGCAGCGGAACAGTCTCTTCCTGGTTCTGGCCCCTCCCACCTATGACACTCCCACCTAGAACATCAAAATTCCTTCACTCCTTTTCATCTCCTTTCACTGTACCTTAGGACCTTTCAACATAGAGACAGTCAAGCTTCTCTCCAAGATTGTGTACCCACATCTACCTGCCCTGTTCACACAGATGGGTGTCAGGCATGCAGAGAGATTAGTCTGCAGTGGCACACCTCTCCCATCTTTCCAGCAAAGTGCTGCATGAGTGCTCTGCCGGATCATTAAAGGGGTTGGCCACTGTTACAGTTGACCAATGTGTATGTAAGATGATTATATGGCACTTACTAATAATCTGCACCATTTTCTATATTTAATGGAGTATTCTCCCTTGTTTGCCAAGTCTTTTGTGCTGTCCACATAGAGGTCCTGTCCATAAAATGGCTGCAGATGGAGGGTCATATGACCAGTCAAATTACCTCCAAATGTCGCCTCCATTCAAATACACTGTACCTGGTAGTTTTGTGCAGGGTGTTTGAATGGAGGAGAAATCACATGGAGGTGATTTACCTGGTCACATGACCATCTATTAGCAGCCATTTCATGGACAGCACAAAAGACTTGGCAAACAAGTGGTTATACCTTATGAAATATAGAAAATTGCACATCATTTCATGAAAGGCTATACTAGTAAGTGCCATATAATCATCTAACATACCCATTGGTCAACAGTACCCAGAAAGTGGCAAACCCTTTTAAGGAACCAGTCAGGGTGGTAAATGCCTTATCATGTCATGTGGTCACCCAACCATATGCTGGCAGTATTTCTGTTACAAACTGACACAGCGCAACACAAGGTATATATATATATATATATATATATATATATAGATGAAAATTCAGGGCAGCACTCCTTTCTAGCAGATGTAGGGTGCCAGCGGTATCGACACTATACCACAGTGTCCAATAACCAGAAGAATAAATACACCGCAGCACGTCCGTAAGGTGAAAAATGTGGGATCCTTTATTCACCCAAGCAGTGCTGCCCATAATTATTCATACCCCTGCCAAATTTTGACTTAACGTTAATTTTATTCAACCAGCAAGTAATTTTTTGAAGGGAAATATCATAGGTGTCTCCCAAAAGATAATAACACGATGTACAAAAGGCATTATTGTGGGGGGGACATTTCTCAGTTTTTATTTACATTTGAGCAAAAAGTGTCCAGTCCAAAATTATTCATACCCTTCTCAGTAATCAATAGAATAGCTTTATTGGCTATTACAACAATCAAATGCTTCCTATAATTGCAGACAAGGTTTTTGCATGTCTCCACAAGTATTTTTGACCATTCATCTTTAGCAATGAGCTCCAAATCTTTCAGGTTGGAGGGTCTTCTTGAAATCACCCTGATCTTTAGCTCCCTCTACAGATTCTCAATTGGATGCAAGTCTGGACTCTGGTTGGGCAACTCCAAAATGTTAATGTTGTTGTCTGGTAACTATTTCTTCACTACTTTTGCTGTGTGTTTTGGGTCATTGTCATGCTGAAATGTCCACTGCCGCCCAAGGCCAATTTTCTCTGCAGACTGCTGTTGTTGTTGAGAATCCTTATATATTGTTTTTTATTTCATGGTGCTATTTACTGTGATTGGGTTCCCTGGTCCATTGGCTGAAAAACACCCCCAAAGCATTAGGTTCCCACCACCATGTTTGACAGTGAGGATGGTGTTCTTTGGGTTGAAGGCTTCTCCCTTTTTACGCCAAATGAAGGAAACATCATTGTGACCAAACAATTACATTTTAGTTTCATCTGACCATAACACAGAATACCAGAAGTCTTCTTCTTTGTCCAGATGAGCTTTTGTGTGCCTTATTACTTGCTGGTTGAATAAAAGTAACTTTAAGTCAAAATTTGCCAGGGGAATGAATAATTATGGGCAGCACTGTGTGTATATATATATATATATATATATATATACACACATAAGGGTTTAGAAATAATAGAAAGTAAACATTCTTCAAAGTATTTTTTGTATTAAATTCACATTTCAGGAAAATATTTTTTTAAATCATCAATGACAGATCTAGTTAAAAAAAACAACACATATTTTTGTATAACACTCTTGCTCTAATTAAATACTAAGGGTGACAGCTACAGATTGAGAAGTGATATTAGTCTGTTGCAAAATATAAGGTCTGAAAATGAAAATCTGTCATGACTTTGGATTTGAGATTATGTAAGGCAGAGATATTCTGCAATAATTAGTTTGCAATTGATTTACTGGATCATTGTAGTTAAACTGTCCAACAAAAAATGGGCTTCTATGTGAGGCAGTATACTGTAAAACAGCAACTAATTGGGTTCATTCAACACAATCCACATATAAATATAACATGCATGTGTCATAATGCCCTTTTCATTAGCTGCTATTAGAGATTAACTAATGAGTGCATGGAAAATAATTGCAATTTAATGTGCCCCCTTAACCGACTGCAAGCTTTGGCATCCGCTTAAAATATGCAATTTGTTTGCTCTGTCCTTTCAAGATAGAAGACATTAGGGCATTCAATGGATAAAATGAATATTTAAATCTGGGCAAAATGGTAATTTATTAACATTATCAATGTTCAGTCAGAATTATTCGCAGCGGCTTTGCTGTTGGAGTCTTCCTCATTCCTGTGTGATGATGGCAGGTCAGGTAGTCATGGCCTGCTGTAATGATGTCACTATGTTTAATACATCACTGTAGCGACCTACTCATCAGGTGTCATCACAAAAGAGTACAAATATATGTAGCAGGGGACCCTAACAGTGTCAGCAAGGGAACAGTGAAGAAATCTGTAGGTAAGGATATTGAAAGTGTTATTAATATCTTAGCATTTTGGGCAAATTAAAGTTTTCTAGTTTCGATACATATATTGAAAACTGTATTATTTTAGAATTTTGAGCAGTTTTTCAGCTCATATGTTTAATTTGGTCTATTATTCTTTCTTATATGATCTTATTGAGTCTTAGCTTTAGATTTTTTGTTAACCTATAGTCATGTTAATATAACAATAACTGTTGTGATCCATTCAGTTCCAATTTTAACAATTGTTGTCAAGTCTAAACGCACAAAGAGATAAACAATAAAACTATTGTACATACATAAATTCATGGTTATAGTTAGTGATATCTGTAAATGTCAGTTTTTCAACATTTGCAATCCACATGGGTTTACAATGAAATTTGCAATTGAAAACAATGACATATGCACAATGATTCTACGACTGGAAATGTCTATCAGATATTCATAGCATTGTTCGTTGCTGGTTTGAAAACTTGCTACATACTGTATAAATGCAACTTAGGAAATTGGAATGTTAATGAATCCAATAAAAAAAATGGTTGCAAATATCTTAACCCCTTCTATCCCCAGCAATTTTTCATTTTTGCATTTTTGTTTTTCACTCCTTGCCTTCCCAGTGCCATAGCCATTTTATTTTTCCATAAATATAGATGATTGAGGGCTTGTTTTTTGTTGGACAAGTTGTAATTTCTAATGGTACCATTTATTATTTCATACAGCATAGTGAGAAAAAAAAAAGAATAAAAGATAAATACTTAAAAAAATAAATTTGGAAAAAAGTTTTTTTTCTTTTTTTAAACATATTTTGACCTATTGTCACGGACGTTTGCATGACAGGTGTCAGGAGATCGGTGAGAACTGACATGTTTTCCGCTTGAATCAAATAACGTCTGTGTTGTTTCTGGTGCTTGCCACACCTTCTTTTCCCAGATGTGGCTATTAAGGTAATTTAACTTTCTCTATAGTTGCTTCTCCCACAATGCTGTGCGGTTTATAGCTTTTGTTTGGACCTTTGGATAGATTGTGGTTGGATCTCGGGATCTCGAGTTCCTAGTGCTTCCATTGCTCCTTTGAAGTTAAGTTTTTCCTTTCGCTTATGTATTGTGTTTGGGTTCTGTGTGCTGCATTTACCTATTGTTTGTATTAGGCCTGAAGGAGATTTGTCCTTCTTTTTGGAGGAACAGGTAGCCTCGTCCCTGCCATTAGTTCCAGTGTCCTATAAGGCTAGATAGGACTCTAGGTATTCCTGCGTATGAACTCACCTACCTTTGGGGTCTGTTCATACTGGTAGTCAGTCAGGATTTTGGTTAGGGTTTTCACTAAGAGGTCTCCATCTTCCTTCCCTAGTTCTCAGGCCTGATTCCCTTTTCCTCCCTTCCCTCCTATGCTTGGTGTGGTGTTTCCCTCTCACACCGAAGCATGACACCTATATAGCTTTTTTTTATAGTTATGTCTATGGAGCTGGGCTCAATTTTTTGTGGGGGTATATGTAGTTTTTTTTATTTTTTATTTGGGGTATGTGACATTTTGGTTACTTTATATATAGTATTTTTTTTGGGGGGGGGAGTAAAGGGAAGAAATGGCAAATTGGCCACTTTGATGTTTTTCCTGTTACGCTGTTCACCATATGGGATAAATATTTTTTCTATTTTTATAGTAAGGACATTTTCACATGTGACATAATGTATATGTTTTCAGTGTTCATTTATTTTATTCTGGGGGAAAGGAGGGTGATTTAAAACTTTTATATATATATTTTTATTTTTTTCAGTTCATTTAGGCCCCCAAGGGCCTAACATAATGCAATTCTTAGATTTTATATATCAATTGAAATGAATTCATTGATAAATAGACAATTTGATATATTGCAATGTGGCGCTGCCACCTATGGGCCAAAGTTGGAATATACCTGTGAAAGGCATCGGAGCCCCAGCAGACTCTAGCCTTTCATAGGCAAGGAAGGGCTCCCTTGATTGCTGCATGAGGGAGTCCTTCCAGCCCAGAAGTGCAGCACTTGCAAGCTTTGCACTCTCAGATTCTATGGTCATATTTGACCACGGCATCTGACGGTTTGAATGCCTACAATAGGCAATACCACCAACTACAGACATTAGCTTTGAATGTTTGCTGTATAAAACCAGAAAAACAGCAGAGACCTGACTTCCTCTCTACCTGGTGGAAGTCAGGAAAAAGTTAAGTAATGCAATAAATTAATCATTATGTTCTAAGTGTGAAATTGAACATAATATAGCTCACCTGTGGGAAACATGAGATAAGTGAATTTAAAAAAAATTGGTTTAAGGTAGACTAATCCAAACTGACCCAAAAAATTTGATTTCAGTACGGATTCAATTCTACCCGAAATGAAAATGCATTGAATGCCCGGAAATCTCTCTCTATCCCATATGCAGAGAGAGGGTACACTAGACATCCTTGTCTTAGTATCCAGGCCAGTAAAACGGAATGAGGGGTGAGTGTTTCAGAACTACAAAAGTAAAATCAAAATAATTGCTAAATATTTTGAAAAAATAAAATACATTTTGCTTATATATTTCAAACGGATCACAATCCTTTACTAAATCTATATATAAAAAATCCACATTTGGCTTTTGCATTTCAAACTAATGGGGTCCTAATCATAGCTGTGTATTTAGTAGTGCTAAAACATGCTTAAAATGAAGAGAACAGAATCTCATGGTGTAATACAACTAAAGCAGTGAATGTGGATCATTGTTGTCAAGTTCACACATTTTAGAAAATAAATGGTCATTGGATACAGCATAACTGTCATGAGATTACACTACCCATCATTTTCGCACTTGGGTAGTATAATTTCATACCAGTTATGCTACATCCAATGAACCATTTTTTCCCCTAAACTGTGTGACTTTGATGTTATTAATTCATATGCATTGACAGTAGATTACACCATGTGAATGTGGTCTATAGCTATTGTTATTCATATTGTTTAAATATGGTTAAGCTCTACTATGTCCACAACTATGAATAAGAGCCTGTCAGCCTGAAACTCGCAAGAAGATTACCCTGCCAAATGGAGATTTCTAACATGAAAATTCAGCAAAAGATTGTAATTTTACTTTTGCATTGCTGAACTATTAATCACACTTTCTGTTTTAATACATTTTTTTATTGACCTGGATATTAAGCCAACAGCAAAAATCCCAAATGTCATGCTAGGACTTGTGCACATGGCAGAGCCCTGGCAGATGCTCCCTATATCGAATGGCCAAATGCACATGGCAGAGTCATGTTCAGGGAGACTGTATGGTGACCCTTTAATTTCTGACCATGTCACTGTATTATGACAATTTTCCTTCCCTTAAGAAGGAATGCCCCCTGCATCTTATGGCTAAACAAATAAACCAGTATATTCTGTCAAAATAAGTATGATTTATGTAAATCCAGTTGTCTTAATTGAGTTTTCCAACTAAGTATGTGACCATTTATGTAAATCCAGTTGTCTTAATTGAGTTTTCCAACTAAGTATGTGACCATTAAGATACAGTATGCCTTATTGAGCAAAAGGGTTTTGACAGATTCCCCATAATTAGTGTTGAGCGAAAAATTCGAAGCGCAATTTGGTGCAAGGTTTCGGAAAACTTAGATTCTAAATTAATCTCAATTTTCTATTGCTTTGTGGTAATGAACCGGTTTTCCTAAAATGGCGGCTGCTTGTTTTACAAAGTGAAACTAAGTGTAGAGGAGACAAGCCTGGAAATGCAAGATCACCCATAATGCTGTGCAGCCAGCCAATCTGTGATGTCATAGCTGCATAAAACTGTCATTCTCCGCCATTGTCCTGTGAAAGGAGCATAATGATAGACATGGCAAACGCTCAAGCGCTAGTATGGCAAACGCTCAAGCGCTAGGGACAGTGTTGCTGAAAATGATTAATAGAAGAATATTGGAAAGGAAGAGTGCAGGAAGCGTGCAGGGGGAGTGCAGGGAGACTTATTCTGTGTCAGTTTTCTTACATTTACTTATTCATATATCAGCTATAAACTAAGATATGTAATTTAATACCAATAAGATGGAAGCCTTTATTATTCCCGTGCCAGCATTCCAAACAATACCATCCAGTCTGCACCCTTAGGCGGACCAGGTCATAATGATGACCATACTCATCTTTTGCTGTCTTCACTTCTTCCAAATCATCCTTTAAAGTCTTTATGTCCTAGGAAAGTCAGCAAGATGCAGAGAGAGGAGCTGAATGTTCCTGATGTCATATTCTCATCGATATTAGATGTGGAAAAGCAGATGGCAGAAGTAGGGCAGGAGAGTGCTGGGGTTGGAGAAGTGGGTATGCCAGAGCTGATTAATATTGTGTGATTACTGTCAAATAACCTGCAGGAGATTGGCAAGAGCAGCAATAATACGAATATAGTGCCCTCACCTAATCAGCCAAACTCAATACCAGCAACAGCCCCTGTTTAACGGTGCATTAAAAGTGCAGTGTGACCATTAGCAATGAAACAGGACTATACAGTGTGCTCTTCATTATTAAGGGAAAGGTAGCTGTGGGGTAATTGGCCATGCAGTTCTTAACCGCAGCATGGCCACAATATTCCCATAGCATGGCCACTCCGTGTGGCCATACCCTAAGGCAGAGTGGCCTGGTTATACTTAGATTTATAGCGATTTGTGACAAATTAACTCAGATCGAATCACATTTCTTAGCGAACTTCGACGCAGCTGCCAAATCAAATTTTTCTAAACTTTGCTCATCTCTACCCATAATCCTTAGAACAAGGGGTAAAGCTGTCTATGCACATTCAATAAATGTAGGCCAAAACCACCAATTTTGACATGACCGAGCGACCTTCTAATAGCTCTGGTGGGGTCTTAACTCTCCATTGACGACAGATGTTGGAGAAGAAAAGTAATAGGCAGTTAGCTAACACCAGTGCCTTTGGTGATTTTCTCTGCACATCGACACTCCCAGCCAATGACTATGCAAGTGACGGCAACGCAAGTCTATCCACTTCAAGTATTTCAACTCTCTTCACAGGTAGTGAGAAAAATGGATTGCAGCTGTGCAGCAGAAATACTGAAGGAACATTATTATAAAAATATAATGATGAAGGCATGAATTATAAGGATTTAAACATTTGAACAATGAATATGTGGGTCCAAATGTCATGCAAAATGTGTTTTCTATTGCATTGTTAAGAGTGTAAGAGCTTTTCTGTAATCTATGAAAAAGACACCGTGTGACAATTTCCTGCATGGCATTTCTCTCGCAAACATCTTTACTTGACCTTTAAATGAGATTAGGTCACATATTTCTCACTACATTCGATATTTATCAATAAGCTAACCCCGAGTTACAGTATCCATTGACTTACCAGAATGTGTCCAATAACCTGCAGGAGATTGCAGGCACAATTCTCTTCTAATAGAAACTGAAGGTTTGCTAATGGACCCTAGTTTCACTGGTGCATTAAGAATATTAAATTAACAGGTACAATGATGCCATTGCCACCTATATCTAGTATTCAGAGTACAAAAAATAAACAATATTAAAATAAATTAATAGAATTGTTGGTTCTTTGTGAGCATCATCTATTCACCAGTCATGAGTTTATGATATATACAGAACCCAGCATAAATGAATACACCCCCATTGAAAAGTAACATTTTAACCAATATCTCACTAAACACAAGAACAATTTTCCAAATTTGGACAATACTAAGTTCCATAGAACATTTGTTTAACCCATAACATGAAAGTAAGTTTAATAATATAAGTTAGATTTCAAAATCTTCAGTTTTACTCAAATGAATTGATGCAAAAATGACTATACCCCACATCAAAAGCTAGTACATCTAGTATTTTGTATGACCTCCATGAATTTTAAGGACATCACCAAGTCTTCTAGGCATGGATTGAACAAGTTGGTGACATATTGTATCTTTTTCCATTCTTCAAGAACATTTTTTTTAGAGCATGAAATCTGGATGGAGATACTCACCTTGTCTATTCAAAATTCCCCCTATGTTTCACTGTAGGCACCATGCATTTTTCTTAGTATTTTTTTATCTTTGCAAGACCATACAGTCTTGAAGCCATCTAGTTCCCCCCAAAAATTATCTTGGTCTCATAACTCCAGAGTATAGAGTCCTGGTAGTCTTTATCTTTTTCTGCCATGGACCATGGCAAATTGCATGCAGGCGTTTTTGTGAATGGGCATGACTATCCAATAATCATGAAATTACTTATTTCTATCGGTATGCTTGTCAGTACGTAAACAAGCATGCATTGAGCTTGCCATGCTTCTCAACATGCCTGAATATGCAATTCTTTTTGGCTCCAACCCCACTAGGATGATTTGTGATCAAGGATAGTGTTATCAGCGTCATCATCATCTGACTCGTCTTCCTCCACCTCCTGCTCCTCCTTCTCCATGGGACTTTGTCCATGTAGGTCTCCGTCAGCTACAGGACAGCCAGTAAAATGTGGAAGTTGTTCTTCTTAAACCATTCCTTGTTGCATCAGTGTGAGTATATAAATATATATATATATATATATATATATATATATATATATTAGTAAATTAAATTGTTAATGCTGCAGTTGTCCCTACTGGCAAATCTGGTGGCCTCTTTGAAGGGTACACAACATGAGTCCCTGATGAGCTGCTGCTACTTAACCTCAAAATAACACTCTGCTGCCGTGTACTGGTGTAAGATATAAACATTCAATTTATGCTGCTCGTACAGATGCTTCAGCATATGCAAAGTGGAATTCCAGCGGGTTGGAACAATGCTGATCAAGAGGTTCAATGTCAGAAACGAATTGTCAAAACTTTAGATTCCTTTGGCAGAGGAATTTTTGTGAATGAATAATAAATCCAAATCTTTAGAATCTATTTGCTTCACCACTACTCCACAATTATGGTAATTTAGGACTCTTCTTTCTTTTTTTTTTTGGAGTGTCATGTGTTCCTATCCTTGCTTTCAGCAAACAGAAATATTGAAAATAGAGGGAAAGTGTAAAAAGTGCTACACGTTTTATAATTTTAAAATTTTCTATTTATATAAAATTAAATACAAAAAAACTCCTTTTTAGTTGATGGACATTTTCAGATGATGGATTATTTAGACTGAAAAGTCACACACAGAGTCCAAGGCACAAATCCAAGGCTAAGGATTCACACATATTTCAAATATGCATCATTTTGAAAAGCAATGCAGATTCTCCTTTGAAATTAAGGGGATATTAATTGCACACAAATGTAATATGCAATATGCTTCTAAATCCACATGAAATGTCCTTAACTTGAACCTGTCCTAAGAATCACATTTGATAAATTAAGTTTAGGTTATGTTTAGAAAGCCCATCTTCAAGTATACCATTAGTAAATTCAGCATAAATAGTGATTAGAGTCTCCCATTCAGGACCCTCAGAACATATAACTGCTATAAAGAGCATATTTTGCTGTGGAGAACCAAGCTTGACCTTGCATTGACAGACAGCACAATGAGGTATGTAATCCTTCATTTCTACTATGGTGGCAATGCAGGAATATTGAACACTGGCTAGCAGGTTCTCCCCCAGATTATAACTAATTACTAGGGGACCCAGCAGCAGGCAAAATCTTATTAACTTAGGATTTAAAAAGATTCCCCAAAGCAGACAACTGATTAAGCTATAAAATGTATTGATAAATAATAAATTCTATGACATCTGTCAAATATTTTATGCAAAAATAAGAAATTCTGTTAAACCGTGTTATATAAAAATGATTTTATTCAGTAACCTAACCTACATAGTATAAAACAAGGCAGACACTGTGAAGTTTCGCTCAATGGCTTTATATAAGGTCAACAATGTTTAAATTCAATTGTTTTCTCATTCCTATACTTTATAAAGTACAAGTTTCTCTACGTACCTCCAGTTGACATATTTGTCGATTTTTATCTTTGTTGTTCTAGCTCTGCCTACAACTTCCCTCAGACATTTCTTAATGCTGTCAAATCAGAAACTTTGATCTTTTAACAGCACTACTAGGATCATTAAATGTTACCTGAGTGAAATTCTTTACTGCTGCTCTCAGGGTGGGTCTATTGAACCAGTGAGGCTTTAAATGCATTTAAAATGGTTCCTTGTGGAATTGTTTTAAAGCTAGGGGGATCTAATCATCCAGCCTTACCAAAAAGAGACAGGAAATGGCTTAATTTAATTTATTATTTGGAAATGTATAGCACTGTCATAATGGATTTTGAACAGAGAAACTTATTGAGCGCAGAGCTACAGTCAATGTGAATTTTACCCAAAATACACCATAAAGCTATATCCAAAAAGCTTATAAAGCAGTTTTTATGAAACATAAAATAATTACAGCGTGTTCCTTTTAGTAAGTACAGACTCTAAATGCCTTAAGATAAGCCACTCTGTCTACTTATATGGTACTAGATGAGAAAGGCATCAGTGAAGAGTAAATCAGCCTCAGAGGGTGACACATGGAAATTATATACAGACACAATACAAAGGATGAAACATTGATTCCAGACATTATGGATTTTTTATTTTTTTTGCAAAGCCTTTATCTTAAAGACATAAGGTCATTGTGCAACAATTTGTAGAAGGGAAATACCAGTTTATAATAAGACAGCAAGCAATTTCTTAATGTTATTTAGCTCTTTCCTGATGCACAGATTTTTTTTATCTTTTATTCCTGCCTTTCCGTAGCCATAACTTTTTTGTTTTTCCATTCACATAGCCATATGAGGACTTTTGTGGGACAAGTTTTATTTTCTAATTGCACCATATATTTGAACAAAATATGGAGTTACACGATTGTTTTATGGGTTTTGTTTTTAAAGTGTTACCTATGCAGTAAAATTACCATATTTACTTAATTCTGCGGGTCAATATGCACCTGTGTTAGTTGTCCATAACATATGCCTGCCTATACCTTAACCCCACCACCACCATGGGCCACTCGATCCACAACGTTGACATTAGCAAACCGCTCACCCACACAACGCCACACACGCTATATGCCCTGAACAGTGAAAACCGGGACTCATCCTTGAACAGAATGCCTCTACAATGTTCCAGATGCCATTGAATGTGAGCATTTGCCTAGTCAAGTCAGTTACGACGACAAACTGAAGTCAGATCCAGACCCCGATGAGGACGACAAGCATGCAGATGAGCTTCCCTGAGATGGTTTCTCACAGTTTGTGCAGAATTTCTTTGGTTATGCAAACCTATTGTTGCAGTAGCTGTACTAGTGGCTGGTCTCAGACAATTATGGAGGTGACCATGCTGGATGTGGAGGTCCTGGGCTGGTGTGGTTACACGTGGTCTGCGGTTGTGAGGCCGGTTGGATGTACTGACAAATTCTCTGAAACGCCTTTGGAGACGGCTTATGGTAGAGAAATAAACATTCATTGCATGGGCAACAGCTCTGGAAGACATTCCTGCAGTCAGCATGCCAATTGCACGCTCATTAAAACATTACGACATTTGTGGCATTGTGCTGTGTGATCAAACTGCACATTTCAGTGTGGTCTTTTGTGGGCAGTCTAAGGCACACCTGTGCAATGTTCATGCTGTCTAATCAGCCACTTGATATGCCACACCTGTGAGGTGGGATGGATTATCTCGGCAAAGGAGAAGTGCTCACTAACACAGATTTAGACAGATTTGTGAACAATATTTGAGAGTAATGGATCTTTTGTGTATGTATAAAAAGATTTCAGATCTTTGAGTTCAGCTCATGCAAAATGGGAGCAAAACCGAAAGTGTTGTGTCTATATTTTTGCTCAGTGTATATATATATATATGTATATATATATATATTATTTTTAAAAACATTTAAAAATATTTTAAACACTGACTTTTAGCCGCCTTCGAGGACTTGAAAATGTGATTGATTGTTTTTCCCTTAAACTGCAATGATTTACAATTGCAATATAGGATAGGAAGGATAGGAAGTTTCCTATAGCAGACTTTGGACCATTAGTTGACTACCATAGCAACTGAATGGCTACTGCAATCTCATTGTAAGGGAGCCATTCAGGACTGAGAGCCTTGTGCTCCAGATAATTGACCCCTCAGATATTGTGGTCACAATTGACCATGGCATCTGAAGGGTTAAATGTCCATGATTGGCATTACTTGCACAGAGTCTGCCACTGAGTATCTGCTTTGTAAAACAGCATGCACTTGGTGACTGTGGTACCCATTTAGCTCCTGAGTGGAAGCCATCTTGAAAGACCTGACATCTGCCATACATATACATAGATGTGAGGAAGGGATTTAAAAAAGTCTGCTATAACTATATAAAAAAATTCTAATGCTCAAAAATATATTTAATTAATCTAAAGTGAATTTCCTCAAATGTTTGAGTTGAGTTTTTTCTGAAAAATAAATATTAATGCCCTATGTTCTGGATAGGTCAACAATATCTGATAGCTGGCAGTCTGATGATCAGCTGTTAGAAGGGATTGTGGCACTTGGGTGAGTATTGCAACTTCTTTTTCAATTTATGACGTTACATGCATTGTTCACATAGCCTTTCTGCAGCTTAGTCGAGAACTACTTTCACACTAGCAGCACTGGACTCCGGCAGGCTGTTACGGTGAGTGAACAGCCTGTCGGATCCCTCCTGCCGCTAGTAAATGCGTGCCCCCGGACTACTGCTCTTGCCCCATTGACCATAATGGGGACGGGGAGGAGTTCTGACGGCGGCACGGTAGCGCATGCCGAGAAGCCGCCGTCAAAACTCTGCTTAGCCCCCATTACAGTCAATGGGGCCAGAGCGGTAGTCCGGGGGCACGTGTTCACTACTTGCAGGCTAGATCCAACAGGCTGTTCACCTACCACCTGCCGGAGGTCCGTGCCGCTAATGTGAAAGTAACGTTATTCAAGTTAATGGCACTGAGCTACAATGCCAAGGACAGCCTTTATACAATGTATGGCTCTGTGCATGTTACAGTATAAATTGTTCAGAGAACTCGTAGGAGCACTTCAGTCTTTTCAAAAAGTTGGTCAACAGGGGAGGCGGGAGCCATACCCCATGGATCAGAAAACTGCTATATGTTCTTTTGCCATATGTTCTTTTGCTGGAAAAGTATAGGAACTGTAAGGCCTCTTTCACACAGGCGTCATATTTTTGGCCCGGATAAGAG
The DNA here is from genome assembly GCF_014858855.1 of Bufo gargarizans. Classification (NCBI taxonomy): domain Eukaryota; kingdom Metazoa; phylum Chordata; class Amphibia; order Anura; family Bufonidae; genus Bufo; species Bufo gargarizans. The sequence continues at coordinate 447,109,177 of NC_058080.1, forward strand.
GCGTGTGCGTTGCGGGAAAATGCGCGATTTTTCTGCGCGAGTGCAAAACATTGTCATGCGTTTTGCACTCACGTGAGAAAAATTGCGCATGTTTGGTACCCAAACCCGAACTTCTTCACAGAAGTTCGGGCTTGGGATTGATGTTCTGAAGATTGTATTATTTTTCCCTTATAACATGGTTTATAATGCTGTGGTAATCCTAATACAAGATCGAAAACAGGCAAAGGGTTCTGTGTCTGTCACAAGGGCAGGCAGAGGGGCTTTGATAGTCTTTGTGCAAGACGCAAAAATGTTAGACGTCTGAGAGTTCTGCACCCTGATGACAGACAATATACTCACTTTTCACATGCACAAAACTCCTGGTCTAGAATTGATTACTGGCTTATTGACCCACAAATGCTGACATGAGTGCAGGAGGTCCAGATTGGGGACTTGGTGATATCGGATCATTCACCGATTGTTTTGACGGCGGCTGAGGTCCCAAGCGGTGCAGAGTTCTTGTGGAAATTTCCATCCTTTAGGGAAAAGAATGAATCTTTTGCAGAGTTGGTGCAGGGATGGTGGTTAGTGTATAATTCTCTGTCACCAACCTGATACTGTTCTGTGAGGCTGGTAAGGCGGTGTTACGCGGTCGTCTGATTGCATATATGTCGGGGCTCATAAAATCCACTAAGGCAAAGTATGTCAAAACTAGCATGAGGGTTCAAAGGAAATACAGGAAGTTTGTACAAATACACTCGTCTTAGCATAAACAAGCTTGGATTGAAGCTAGGCGAGACTTTGCTATCTGGGCTAAAAGGAGGGAGAGTTTCTACTGGTGTCTGTGTGAATTGGAGCTTCATAAGTTTGGGAATAAGGCAGGTAGACTACTGGCCAATATGGCTAAAGGGCAGCACCCAACCTATCCCTTATATCAAATACATGGCCCTGGAAGGGCGGTGCAGTCTAATCCCATGGAAGTCCTAAAGATTTTAAGGGAATATTATTCCAAGATTTACTGCAAGCCCGATGTTGGTAGAGAGGGAGAAGCAGACTTTTTAGAGGGTTTTAACCTTCCAACTCTCTCTTCTGAGACACTGAATGGCTTAAACGCACCTATCACAGAGGACGAGGTTCAAACCACAATTGCCCAACTACCGGGAAACAAAGTACCTGGACCTGATGGTTACTCAAGGGACTTTTACAAATTACTGAAGGTACAGGTATCACCCACCTTGTCATCTGTGGGAAATGCAATTCTCCAAGGGGGGAAGTGGGTATCACCCATCTTGTCATCTGTGGGAAATGCAATTCTCCAAGGGGGGAAGTTATCATCGCAGATACATATAGCTCAAATTAGATTGTTGCCCAAAGAGGGCAAACCAGCTGATGACTCATCCTCTTTACGCCCAATTTACCTGATAAATCAAGACCTGAAAATCATCTCTAAGTTAATGGCCAGAAGGCTAGCCCAGATTCTTCCAAATTTGATAAGCCCTACACAGGTTGGCTTTGTCAGGGTAAGATCGGCAATCACTAATATTTGTAGAGTCCTGGCAGCACTGGATGAGGTGAATCATGGGGTTGACAATGTTTTCACCCCTGCCCTGGTCACTCTGGATGCTGAAAAAGCTTTTGACAATGTCCATTGGGAGTGGCTGGGGTGGGTGCTATATAAAATGGGTTCAGTTTGAACTTTCTTAATGCAACAGTACTCTGGTCCCCAAGCTAGAATAAGCATGCAGTGTTTGTTGTAAAATAGCTCAAGAATTACAAAAATGGCACAATTTGCCGCTATCACTCATGGGTCGAGTGCATTTAGTTAAGATGATGAGCTTTTTGAGACTCCTATATCTGCTGCAAACTTCTCCCTTATTAATTAAGCATGTGGATATTGTGAGGTTACACAGCAAAATTACACATTTTATATGGCAAGGGAGGAGCCCCCAGATAGGTTTTAAAAAACGTATGGCCCTCAAGATCATAGGGGGATTGAATGTGCCGGATATTAGACTATATAGCCTATCTTTCCTTTTCAGACAAATCATAGATTGGATACGAATATCGAGCTATAATTCGGACTATATGTTAGAGAGGGACCTTTGTTCTCCTTGGGACCCTTGCACCCTACTTCATATGAGTTTGAAAGACCTGCCTATGCACCTTAGGAATTCAGCTTTGCTCAGACATACATGGGCAACTTGGAAAACTCTTAGGAAAATTTCTAAACATTTACCTTTGTGGGATCATGATTAGGGATGAGCGAACTCGAACTGTATAGTTCGGGTTCGTACCGAATTTTGGGGTGTCCGTGACACGGACCCGAACCCGGACATTTTCGTAAAAGTCCGGGTTCGGGTTCGGTGTTCGTCGCTTTCTTCGCGCTTTTGTGACGCTTTCTTGGCGCTTTTTGAAAGGCTGCAAAGCAGCCAATCAACAAGCGTCATACTACTTGCCCCAAGAGGCCATCACAGCCATGCCTACTATTGGCATGGCTGTGATTGGCCAGAGCACCATGTGACCCAGCCTCTATTTAAGCTGGAGTCACATAGCGCCGCCCGTCACTCTGCTCTGATTAGCGTAGGGAGAGGTTGCGGCTGCGACAGTAGGGCGAGATTAGGCAGATTAACTCCTCCAAAGGACTTGATTAACTGATCGATCTGCAGCTGTGGATCATTGAGCTGCTGATCCTCAATTGCTCACTGTTTTTAGGCTGCCCAGACCGTTTGTCAGTCACATTTTTCTGGGGTGATCGGCGGCCATTTTGTGTCTTGTGGTGCGCCAGCACAAGCTGCGACCAAGTGCATTTAACCCTCAATGGTGTGGTTGTTTTTTGGCTAAAGCCTACATCAGGGTGAAGCTGTCACACCAAGTGCATTTAACCAGCAATAGTCTGTTCATTTTTTGGCCATATACAAAATCAGGGGCAAGCTGCGCCTGTCACCAAGTGCATTTAACCCTCAATGGTGTGGTTGTTTTTTGGCTAAAGCCTACATCAGGGTGAAGCTGTCACACCAAGTGCATTTAACCAGCAATAGTCTGTTCATTTTTTGGCCATATACAAAATCAGGGGCAAGCTGCGCCTGTCACCAAGTGCATTTAACCCTCAATGGTGTGGTTGTTTTTTGGCTAAAGCCTACATCAGGGTGAAGCTGTCACACCAAGTGCATTTAACCAGCAATAGTCTGTTCATTTTTTGGCCATATACTAAATCAGGGGCAAGCTGCGCCTGTCACCAAGTGCATTTAACCCTCAATGGTGTGGTTGTTTTTTGGCTAAAGCCTACATCAGGGTGAAGCTGTCACACCAAGTGCATTTAACCAGCAATAGTCTGTTTATTTTTTGGCCATATCCCAGTCTAATTCTGTCACTAAATCCATACCGGTCACCCAGCGCCTAAATACTAGGCCTCAAATTTATATCCCGCTAAATCTGTCCTTAGTGCTGTAGCTGGGCGAGTTATTTAGTGTCCGTTCAAGCACATTTCTTGTTCTGGGTTGAAATACAATTCCCAATTTAGCAATTTCATAATTTAGTGGTTTCTGCTATATCAGAGCTATTTGAAATCTATCCCTAAAAGGGTATATAATATTCAAGGTGCACATTGGGTCATTCAGAATAACTTCACACACACCCGCTACTGTGTATTTCCAAGTCTAATTCTGGCACTAAACCCATACCTGTCACCCAGCGCCTAAATACTAGGCCTCAAATTTATATCCAGCTAAATCTGTCCCTAGTGCTGTAGCTGGGCGAGTTATTTAGTGTCCGTTCAAGCACATTTCTTGTTCTGGGTTGAAATACAATTCCCAATTTAGCAATTTCATAATTTAGTGGTTTCTGCTATATCAGAGCTATTTGAAATCTATCCCTAAAAGGGTATATAATATTCAAGGTGCACATTGGGTCATTCAGAATAACTTCACACACACCCGCTACTGTGTATTTCCAAGTCTAATTCTGGCACTAAACCCATACCTGTCACCCAGCGCCTAAATACTAGGCCTCAAATTTATATCCCGCTAAATCTGTCCTTAGTGCTGTAGCTGGGCGAGTTATTTAGTGTCCGTTCAAGCACATTTCTTGTTCTGGGTTGAAATACAATTCCCAATTTAGCAATTTCATAATTTAGTGGTTTCTGCTATATCAGAGCTATTTGAAATCTATCCCTAAAAGGGTATATAATATTCAAGGTGCACATTGGGTCATTCAGAATAACTTCACACACACCCGCTACTGTGTATTTCCAAGTCTAATTCTGGCACTAAACCCATACCTGTCACCCAGCGCCTAAATACTAGGCCTCAAATTTATATCCCGCTAAATCTGTCCTTAGTGCTGTAGCTGGGCGAGTTATTTAGTGTCCGTTCAAGCACATTTCTTGTTCTGGGTTGAAATACAATTCCCAATTTAGCAATTTCATAATTTAGTGGTTTCTGCTATATCAGAGCTATTTGAAATCTATCCCTAAAAGGGTATATAATATTCAAGGTGCACATAGGGTCATTCAGAATAACTTCACACACCCGCTACTGTGCATTTCCAAATCTAATTCTGTCACTAAACCCATACCTGTCACCCAGCGCCTAAATACTAGGCCTCAAATTTATATCCCGCTAAATCTGTCCCTAGTGCTGTAGCTGGGCGAGTTATTTAGTGTCCGTTCAAGCACATTTCTTGTTCTGGGTTGAAATACAATTCCCAATTTAGCAATTTCATAATTTAGTGGTTTCTGCTATATCAGAGCTATTTGAAATCTATCCCTAAAAGGGTATATAATATTCAAGGTGCACATTGGGTCATTCAGAATAACTTCACACACACCCGCTACTGTGTATTTCCAAGTCTAATTCTGGCACTAAACCCATACCTGTCACCCAGCGCCTAAATACTAGGCCTCAAATTTATATCCCGCTAAATCTGTCCCTAGTGCTGTAGCTGGGCGAGTTATTTAGTGTCCGTTCAAGCACATTTCTTGTTCTGGGTTGAAATACAATTCCCAATTTAGCAATTTCATAATTTAGTGGTTTCTGCTATATCAGAGCTATTTGAAATCTATCCCTAAAAGGGTATATAATATTCAAGGTGCACATTGGGTCATTCAGAATAACTTCACACACACCCGCTACTGTGTATTTCCAAGTCTAATTCTGGCACTAAACCCATACCTGTCACCCAGCGCCTAAATACTAGGCCTCAAATTTATATCCCGCTAAATCTGTCCCTAGTGCTGTAGCTGGGCGAGTTATTTAGTGTCCGTTCAAGCACATTTCTTGTTCTGGGTTGAAATACAATTCCCAATTTAGCAATTTCATAATTTAGTGGTTTCTGCTATATCAGAGCTATTTGAAATCTATCCCTAAAAGGGTATATAATATTCAAGGTGCACATTGGGTCATTCAGAATAACTTCACACACACCCGCTACTGTGTATTTCCAAGTCTAATTCTGGCACTAAACCCATACCTGTCACCCAGCGCCTAAATACTAGGCCTCAAATTTATATCCCGCTAAATCTGTCCCTAGTGCTGTAGCTGGGCGAGTTATTTAGTGTCCGTTCAAGCACATTTCTTGTTCTGGGTTGAAATACAGTTCCCAATTTAGCAATTTCATAATTTAGTGGTTTCTGCTATATCAGAGCTATTTGAAATCTATCCCTAAAAGGGTATATAATATTCAAGGTGCACATTGGGTCATTCAGAATAACTTCACACACACCCGCTACTGTGTATTTCCAAGTCTAATTCTGGCACTAAACCCATACCTGTCACCCAGCGCCTAAATACTAGGCCTCAAATTTATATCCCGCTAAATCTGTCCCTAGTGCTGTAGCTGGGCGAGTTATTTAGTGTCCGTTCAAGCACATTTCTTGTTCTGGGTTGAAATACAATTCCCAATTTAGCAATTTCATAATTTAGTGGTTTCTGCTATATCAGAGCTATTTGAAATCTATCCCTAAAAGGGTATATAATATTCAAGGTGCACATTGGGTCATTCAGAATAACTTCACACACACCCGCTACTGTGTATTTCCAAGTCTAATTCTGGCACTAAACCCATACCTGTCACCCAGCGCCTAAATACTAGGCCTCAAATTTATATCCCGCTAAATCTGTCCCTAGTGCTGTAGCTGGGCGAGTTATTTAGTGTCCGTTCAAGCACATTTCTTGTTCTGGGTTGAAATACAATTCCCAATTTAGCAATTTCATAATTTAGTGGTTTCTGCTATATCAGAGCTATTTGAAATCTATCCCTAAAAGGGTATATAATATTCAAGGTGCACATAGGGTCATTCAGAATAACTTCACACACCCGCTACTGTGCATTTCCAAATCTAATTCTGTCACTAAACCCATACCTGTCACCCAGCGCCTAAATACTAGGCCTCAAATTTATATCCCGCTAAATCTCTCGTTACCGCTGTCCTGTTGTGGCTGGGAAAGTTATTTAGTGTCCGTCAAAGCACATTTTTTGTTCTGGGTTGAAATACAATTCCCAATTTAGCAATTTCATAATTTAGTCGTTTCTGCTATATCAGAGCTATTTGAAATCTATCCCTAAAAGGGTAGATCATATTGAAGGTGCACATAGGGTCATTCAGAATAACTTCACACACATGCTTCTGTGCATTTCCAAGTCTAATTCTGTCACTAAATCCATACCGGTCACCCAGCGCCTAAATACTAGGCCTCAAATTTATATCCCGCTGAATTTGAATACAATACATTGGGCCAAATAATATATTTGTTGTTGTGGTGAACCGTAACAATGAGAAAAACATCTAGTAAGGGACGCGGACGTGGACATGGTCGTGGTGGTGTTAGTGGACCCTCTGGTGCTGGGAGAGGACGTGGCCGTTCTGCCACATCCACACGTCCTAGTGTACCAACTACCTCAGGTCCCAGTAGCCGCCAGAATTTACAGCGATATATGGTGGGGCCCAATGCCGTTCTAAGGATGGTAAGGCCTGAGCAGGTACAGGCATTAGTCAATTGGGTGGCCGACAGTGGATCCAGCACGTTCACATTATCTCCCACCCAGTCTTCTGCAGAAAGCGCACAGATGGCGCCTGAAAACCAACCCCATCAGTCTGTCACATCACCCCCATGCATACCAGGGAAACTTTCTCAGCCTCAAGTTATGCAGCAGTCTCTTATGCTGTTTGAAGACTCCGCTGGCAGGGTTTCCCAAGGGCATCCACCTAGCCCTTCCCCAGCGGTGAAAGACATAGAATGCACTGACGCACAACCACTTATGTTTCCTGATGATGAGGACATGGGAATACCACCTCAGCATGTCTCTGATGATGACGAAACACAGGTGCCAACTGCTGCGTCTTTCTGCAGTGTGCAGACTGAACAGGAGGTCAGGGATCAAGACTGGGTGGAAGACGATGCAGGGGACGATGAGGTCCTAGACCCCACATGGAATGAAGGTCGTGCCACTGACTTTCACAGTTCGGAGGAAGAGGCAGTGGTGAGACCGAGCCAACAGCGTAGCAAAAGAGGGAGCAGTGGGCAAAAGCAGAACACCCGCCGCCAAGAGACTCCGCCTGCTACTGACCGCCGCCATCTGGGACCGAGCACCCCAAAGGCAGCTTCAAGGAGTTCCCTGGCATGGCACTTCTTCAAACAATGTGCTGACGACAAGACCCGAGTGGTTTGCACGCTGTGCCATCAGAGCCTGAAGCGAGGCATTAACGTTCTGAACCTGAGCACAACCTGCATGACCAGGCACCTGCATGCAAAGCATGAACTGCAGTGGAGTAAACACCTTAAAACCAAGGAAGTCACTCAGGCTCCCCCTGCTACCTCTTCTGCTGCTGCCGCCTCGGCCTATTCTGCTGCTGCCGCCTCGGCCTCTTCCTCCGCCTCTGGAGGAACGTTGGCACCTGCCGCCCAGCAAACAGGGGATGTACCACCAACACCACCACCACCACCTCCGTCACCAAGCGTCTCAACCATGTCACACGCCAGCGTTCAGCTCTCCATCTCACAAACATTTGATAGAAAGCGTAAATTCCCACCTAGCCACCCTCGATCCCTGGCCCTGAATGCCAGCATTTCTAAACTACTGGCCTATGAAATGCTGTCATTTAGGCTGGTGGACACAGACAGCTTCAAACAGCTCATGTCGCTTGCTGTCCCACAGTATGTTGTTCCCAGCCGGCACTACTTCTCCAAGAGAGCCGTGCCTTCCCTGCACAACCAAGTATCCGATAAAATCAAGTGTGCACTGCGCAACGCCATCTGTGGCAAGGTCCACCTAACCACAGATACGTGGACCAGTAAGCACGGCCAGGGACGCTATATCTCCCTAACTGCACACTGGGTAAATGTAGTGGCAGCTGGGCCCCAGGCGGAGAGCTGTTTGGCGCACGTCCTTCCGCCGCCAAGGATCGCAGGGCAACATTCTTTGCCTCCTGTTGCCACCTCCTCCTTCTCGGCTTCCTCCTCCTCTTCTTCCACCTGCTCATCCAGTCAGCCACACACCTTCACCACCAACTTCAGCACAGCCCGGGGTAAACGTCAGCAGGCCATTCTGAAACTCATATGTTTGGGGGACAGGCCCCACACCGCACAGGAGTTGTGGCGGGGTATAGAACAACAGACCGACGAGTGGTTGCTGCCGGTGAGCCTCAAGCCCGGCCTGGTGGTGTGTGATAATGGGCGAAATCTCGTTGCAGCTCTGGGACTAGCCAATTTGACGCACATCCCTTGCTTGGCGCATGTGCTGAATTTGGTGGTGCAGAAGTTCATTCACAACTACCCCGACATGTCAGAGCTGCTGCATAAAGTGCGGGCCGTCTGTTCGCGCTTCCGGCGTTCACATCCTGCTGCTGCTCGCCTGTCTGCGCTACAGCGTAACTTCGGCCTTCCCGCTCACCGCCTCATATGCGACGTGCCCACCAGGTGGAACTCCACCTTGCACATGCTGGACAGACTGTGCGAGCAGCAGCAGGCCATAGTGGAGTTTCAGCTGCAGCACGCACGGGTCAGTCGCACTACAGAACAGCACCACTTCACCACCAATGACTGGGCCTCCATGCGAGACCTGTGTGCCCTGTTGCGCTGTTTCGAGTACTCCACCAACATGGCCAGTGGCGATGACACCGTTATCAGCGTTACAATACCACTTCTATGTCTCCTTGAGAAAACACTTAGGGCGATGATGGAAGAGGAGGTGGCCCAGGAGGAGGAGGAGGAGGAGGAGGAAGAGGGGTCATTTTTAGCACTTTCAGGCCAGTCTCTTCGAAGTGACTCAGAGGGAGGTTTTTGGCAACAGCAGAGGCCAGGTACAAATGTGGCCAGCCAGGGCCCACTACTGGAGGACGAGGAGGACGAGGATGAGGAGGAGGTGGAGGAGGATGAGGATGAAGCATGGTCACAGCGGGGTGGCACCCAACGCAGCTCGGGTCCATCACTGGTGCGTGGCTGGGGGGAAAGGCAGGACGATGACGATACGCCTCCCACAGAGGACAGCTTGTCCTTACCCCTGGGCAGCCTGGCACACATGAGCGACTACATGCTGCAGTGCCTGCGCAACGACAGCAGAGTTGCCCACATTTTAACCTGTGCGGACTACTGGGTTGCCACCCTGCTGGATCCACGCTACAAAGACAATGTGCCCACCTTACTTCCTGCACTGGAGCGTGATAGGAAGATGCGCGAGTACAAGCGCACGTTGGTAGACGCGCTACTGAGAGCATTCCCAAATGTCACAGGGGAACAAGTGGAAGCCCAAGGCCAAGGCAGAGGAGGAGCAAGAGGTCGCCAAGGCAGCTGTGTCACGGCCAGCTCCTCTGAGGGCAGGGTTAGCATGGCAGAGATGTGGAAAACTTTTGTCAACACGCCACAGCTAACTGCACCACCACCTGATACGCAACGTGTTAGCAGGAGGCAACATTTCACTAACATGGTGGAACAGTACGTGTGCACACCCCTCCACGTACTGACTGATGGTTCGGCCCCATTCAACTTCTGGGTCTCTAAATTGTCCACGTGGCCAGAGCTAGCCTTTTATGCCTTGGAGGTGCTGGCCTGCCCGGCAGCCAGCGTTTTGTCTGAACGTGTATTCAGCACGGCAGGGGGCGTCATTACAGACAAACGCAGCCGCCTGTCTACAGCCAATGTGGACAAGCTGACGTTCATAAAAATGAACCAGGCATGGATCCCACAGGACCTGTCCGTCCCTTGTCCAGATTAGACATTAACTACCTCCCCATAACCATATATTATTGGACTCCAGGGCACTTCCTCATTCAATCCTATTTTTATTTTCATTTTACCATTATATTGCGAGGCTACCCAAAGTTGAATGAACCTCTCCTCTGCCTGTGTGCTAGGCCTAAATATATGCCAATGGACTGTTGCAGTGGTGGGTGACGTGAAGCCTCATTCTCTGCTATGACATGCAGACTAATTCTCTGCTGACATGAAGACAGATTCTCTGTTACGGGACCTCCCTCCTCTGCCTGGGTGCTGGGCCTAAATACTGTATATGCCAATGGACTGTTGCAGTGGTGGGTGACGTGAAGCCTGATTCTCTGCTATGACATGCAGACTAATTCTCTGCTGACATGAAGACAGATTCTCTGTTACGGGACCTCTCTCCTCTGCCTGTGTGTGTGCTGGGCCTAAATATATGCCAATGGACTGTTGCAGTGGTGGCTGACGTGAAGCCTCATTCTCTGCTATGACATGCAGACTAATTCTCTGCTGACATGAAGCCAGATTGTCTGTTACGGGTCCTCTCTCCTCTGCCTGTGTGTGTGCTGGGCCTAAATATATGCCAATGGACTGTTGCAGTGGTGGCTGACGTGAAGCCTCATTCTCTGCTATGACATGCAGACTAATTCTCTGCTGACATGAAGACAGATTCTCTGTTACGGGACCTCTCTCCTCTGCCTGTGTGTGTGCTGGGCCTAAATATATGCCAATGGACTGTTGCAGTGGTGGCTGACGTGAAGCCTCATTCTCTGCTATGACATGCAGACTAATTCTCTGCTGACATGAAGCCAGATTGTCTGTTACGGGACCTCTCTCCTCTGCCTGTGTGTGTGCTGGGCCTAAATATATGCCAATGGACTGTTGCAGTGGTGGCTGACGTGAAGCCTCATTCTCTGCTATGACATGCAGACTAATTCTCTGCTGACATGAAGACAGATTCTCTGTTACGGGACCTCCCTCCTCTGCCTGGGTGCTGGGCCTAAATATATGCCAATGGACTGTTGCAGTGGTGGCTGACGTGAAGCCTCATTCTCTGCTATGACATGCAGACTAATTCTCTGCTGACATGAAGACAGATTCTCTGTTACGGGACCTCCCTCCTCTGCCTGGGTGCTGGGCCTAAATATATGCCAATGGACTGTTGCAGTGGTGGGTGACGTGAAGCCTCATTCTCTGCTATGACATGCAGACTGATTCTCTGCTGACATGAAGCCAGATTGTCTGTTACGGGACCTCCCTCCTCTGCCTGGGTGCTGGGCCTAAATATATGCCAATGGACTGTTGCAGTGGTGGCTGACGTGAAGCCTCATTCTCTGCTATGACATGCAGACTGATTCTCTGCTGACATGAAGCCAGATCCTCTGTTACGGGACCTCTCTCCTCTGCCTGTGTGTGTGCTGGGCCTAAATATATGCCAATGGACTGTTGCAGTGGTGGCTGACGTGAAGCCTCATTCTCTGCTATGACATGCAGACTGATTCTCTGCTGACATGAAGCCAGATTCTCTGTTACGGGACCTCTCTCCTCTGCCTGTGTGTGTGCTGGGCCTAAATATATGCCAATGGACTGTTGCAGTGGTGGCTGACGTGAAGCCTCATTCTCTGCTATGACATGCAGACTAATTCTCTGCTGACATGAAGACAGATTCTCTGTTACGGGACCTCCCTCCTCTGCCTGGGTGCTGGGCCTAAATATATGCCAATGGACTGTTGCAGTGGTGGCTGACGTGAAGCCTCATTCTCTGCTATGACATGCAGACTAATTCTCTGCTGACATGAAGACAGATTCTCTGTTACGGGACCTCTCTCCTCTGCCTGGGTGCCGGGGCCTAAATATCTGAGAATGGACTGTTCCAGTGGTGGGTGACGGGAAGCCAGATTCTCTGCTATGGAACCTCTCTCCAATTGATTTTGGTTAATTTTTATTTATTTAATTTTTATTTTAATTCATTTCCCTATCCACATTTGTTTGCAGGGGATTTACCTACATGTTGCTGCCTTTTGCAGCCCTCTAGCTCTTTCCTGGGCTGTTTTACAGCCTTTTTAGTGCCGAAAAGTTCGGGTCCCCATTGACTTCAATGGGGTTCGGGTTCGGGACGAAGTTCGGATCGGGTTCGGATCCCGAACCCGAACATTTCCGGGATGTTCGGCCGAACTTCTCGAACCCGAACATCCAGGTGTTCGCTCAACTCTAATCATGATGGCTCAACACATGATGCATGATTTAGAAAATAGGTGGTTGACACAACAAGAGACCAGGGATAAATACAACGTAAGCCCCTTTCAAACCATCCAATATGCACAAGTCAGGAAATTCCTTGATGATAGGTTGTCTAATCTTTCGGGTGAAATTTTTCAGAACAGTTTTGACAAGATCCTATGTAGAGGGACGGGTCCTCAGTCCATATCCTCCACATATTCCAAAATTAGAGAAGCATTGGAAGATGGATTACTCCAACAAGCCTTTAGACCTTGGGCTCGATTACTTGAAGATAGAGAGGCGGGGGATAAAATTCTGAAAGTTTGGTGGGCTTTGAGAAACTCCATCTTAAATGAAAATTGGAGGGATATGCATTTTAGAATAATGCATAATGACATATATGCTTTTAATCTTCCTCCAGCTCCAAATAAGTCGGATAGATTAACAGGCTGGCTGAAACACCACATACGGATTTATTTCATGGACTGTGGAAACAAATAGCAAGCATGGTTAAGGACATTTGGAATTCTTGAGGTTCCTTTGAGTCCTATGACCTATCTCTTTTATTACTGGGAAACATCAGGAGATGAGGGACCAGTGGAGCAGATACAACCCACCATTCCCACCAAAGAGGTGGTCATTCAAAACTTGAAAAATCTGTTGGCGTTGGAGCGAATAGAAGTAGTGAGATGTAAGGAAAAGAAGATAGGGAATTTCATTAAGAAATGGCGTAATTTCCTACTACAACTCTGTACTAATTCAGAGATTGAAAGCATTATGTGACCCTTCACTCTCACACAGTGGTACTTAACAGAAAAACCTAAAGGCACGCTTGGTAGACTACAATTGAGGCCATGATGACACATTGCTATGGCACCATTATTAGGCTGACGCATAACATCAAGTGGGAGGCACTCGCTTGAGACCAGTCCCTCTCAATGGCTTCAGGACTAAAGCAGGTTTGTAGATGATACTATTATTATTTTATTTTATTTTTTCTTCATGAAGGACGCTTTATTTGCCACAGCTGATTGAAAGCAGTCTGGCACCATGAACTCTGCTGATCAGTGTTTCTATGTAGCTCCATGTCTTAAAGTTGGTGTTGGAACTACATAGAAAATTTGTAGTGGACAGCACTTGGTACTGCTTCCATTAAAATCAATTGGAGTAGCGCAGCAGTGATGAGCAATGTCCACTACAATATTGACAGTGCCATGTAGTTGTGACATCTATTTTCCAGCAATGGAGCTTTACAGACCCCCGTTGGACAAAACGCTAGACTAAGTCTTTAAAATACTTAGAGGATTAACCCACAGCAATCAGTCATAACTCTTGCCCTGATCAGAATACCCTAAAATAGACATGTAGTATAAAAAAAATAATGGTATATGAAAATGAACTAAAATAAAAATCTTGTTTAGAGTAAGCTATATGATTCTGAGAGAGGTTAACTACAATAGAATCATGCATATTTTTCATAAGTTTTTATTATAAATAGGGATGAGAAAATCGACTTTGGGTGGGTCATCCGAAGTTGATTCACATAAAACTTTGTTGTAATACTGTACAGAGTGGGAGATCCTTACAGTATTAGAATGTATTGGCTCCGATGAGCCACAGTTATTACTTTGTGAAGAATCACTTGGAACCGAACCTGAGTTCGATATCAAGTTTTTTTTTACAGTAATAATGAATTCATGAAGTTATTACATGAAGTAATAACTTTTCCTCTCGGAGCCAATACATTCTAATACTGTATGGAGCATGAACTCCATATAGTATTACAACAAAGTTTTATGCAAATCAACTTCGGATGAAGCATCCAAAGTCGATTCACTCATCCTTAATTATAAGCTTAAATATCCTAAGTCACAAAATCATAATGATAGCCCAACATATAAAAAAAGTTATACCAGTAAGTGTGTAACTAAACATTGCTAAACTGTGCTTGGTTATAAAGACCCGACCCGCAATACCTTGGTTCTGCACTGGGTAATATGAGTAATCCAGCTAGGTTAGTGGAAGTGATATTAGATTGGTCCTGCTTACAACCAAAAGAGAAGCTCCAGAGATAATATACAACATTTATGTTTTCGAAAGCATTAACTATTTTTCATTTCATTTTTATGGACTGATATGAACTAAACTTAACATTGTATAACTCAATTTCAAACCAATAAAATTTAGCAAGTGGAACCAAATTATGGCAGTACATTTTGTCACAGCAATAAATTGGTAAACGGCTTCGTTTAAAGTGTTCCTATCGGTAAATTTTCTTATTAGAAATTTTAGTTTTTTTGTGTAGACAAGTGTCAAAATCTCAAATGTTATTTTAGCAGTACATCCCAAAAAACTGTGCTGAAATGCTTTCCCTGTATATACTAAAATTATTGGCATATGTTCTTGTGAACTGAAGATAATAAAGTCAGACCAGTGTAAAATGTCCCTGTTCAAGCCATATATCCTTAGAAGCTAGTCGCATATGCCAGAAAATTAATGAAACCCACAGCATAATTTTTCTATCCTGTAGAACTATCTGATAAGGTAATATTTGATGATAAATTGAGTTTATAGTCAACTGCTAGATTGAATCTATGGCTTTAAATCTCTCAAGCTAACTTCTCTTTACACCCATGACAAAGTCAGAGCAGAATACAATAAATGTCACTGGCATAAAATCTATCGTGACAGTGTTTGAATCTCTGGTGAGACCTGCCTTCAAATAGAGGTTAGATCAGTCCCCAATAAAAGTATATACTTTTTTTTATAGCAGCTAAATATGAATTTTACTTATTCCTCTGCACATTTGCAGTTTATTTTGAAATTGCATAGTAAGCACACCTTAATATTTTATTACGCTATATAGTTTAGACATGGTTTAATATCTTAAAATCAAATATTCCCTGAAGTGCAGTGTGTGTGTTATTGCTTGATGTGAATTACTCTGCTATGAAGCAAGAAAAGCCATGTGATCTTTATAGATCCAATGAAAGAAGATTATTAGCAAAATTTTATATAATCATAGCCTCCCAGGGTATTAGAAATAATGCAGACTGAAACAGTGAGTGGAGGCTTATTTCATCAATTTGAATAACATTGAAAGATGCTAAATATATTTTCAGATCTATAAATGAAATCAGCGTTGCTGATCTGTACTGAGATTTAGATTAACACACATTCTGTTCTGTATATGGCACCCAAGGAATTGATAACGGAATTTGCAAATGTGATTCCATTATGAAACAATGTTAAGTAAATTCTAAGTATTTTTTATGTTGTGATCCAATAAGTTTAAATCGAAGAACTGCCTGTGATATGAATATAGGTACAGACAGGGCTGGCCATAACAGGGCTGGCCATAGGGAATACAGTACAACCTGTACAGTTACAAAGAGCACATTTGCTACTTCAGAAGGAAGTGCCTCAGATGCCCTGAGGCAATTGGTCTTTATTAAAAATATTGAACAATTCTGTCACAGAGAGTTAACTGTCCAGATGTGTGAATCATACTTTTTTACTTTCACTTATCTCTAAATTATCTCTAATTTACTAAGGGGTCATAAACACTTATTTAAGCCACATTTGTATCACTTAGATAAGAACTGAGCTATAAACAGTGTTTATAATGTCAGAGAACAGAGGTAATTAGCCATCAGATTAGCTGGTTGACAGAAGAGAGAGAAGAGAAAATCCAGATGCCTTTGTTAGAGCATCTCTGCCCTGTACAGAAAAAAAGGTTCCATATTTGTAATAAAGACTCATTTAAAAAATAATTTTTAGCTCAAAATAAGCACAATGCAATAATAAAAAAGGTGTACATATCCCTTTAACTTTATAGTCATTTATTTAGACATAGTATAGGACAATTATTAGCTTAATTTATATATGTCTGCATGATCTGTTATTTGGTCATTTGGTATTTTTGAGCACAGTATGGTTACATTTGCTTAGGCATTTTATAGCACTGCTACTAGGAAACTTCGTAGTACATGGCGTGTATATACATGCAATATGTGGTGGGGGAAGCATGTATAGAAGTATTATTTGGCATATGTATTTTTCACCATACTGTTTGGCGCTCACAATTATGACCTGTTTGATATTATTTTTACAATGTATGACAGAGGAACATATGATATGGTGCCATCCAATTTGTAAAGCTACATATGGACATATTAGAGAGGTTTTCCAAGTGTATTTTACTGGTGACCTATCCTCTAGTACCCCCGCTGACCAGCTGTTTGAAAGAACTTGCAACAACTGCCCCAGTTTTTCCTAGGCTGTATGATGTCAAATTCATTAGTCACATGGTCTAGGCGCAGCTAAACCCTATTTAATAAATTCTCAAACAGCTGATCGGTGGGAGTCCGGGGTGTCAGACTCCCGCCGATCAGAGGATAAGTCATCAGTAAAATATACTAGGAACCCCCATTTTTACAGAAGCCTGTGACTATTATATGAACATTTGTTTCTAACCAATTATGCAGCTGTTAGGGCTAATATATTTTATTCAACATTAAGTCAATTGTACAGGATTTTGGAGTATGGAAGTGAAACTTTGAAAACAGCATTAATGAAGTCAAGGCAGTGATGTTGGCAAGTAAGGCTTGACCTACTTTAAGCCTTCCAATTCATCCTAGATATGTTTGATTGATTAAATGGAATGTCCAGCTATTTACAAGAGATATCCCATCCTCAGTATATGCCATCACTATCTGATCAGCAGGGGTCTGACTGATTAGCTGCTCTGCAATAGATCCTGCCAGTACCATAAACGTCTAAGCCAGGAAAGTAATAATTCACTGTACTATGATCATCTATAGGAACCAGACCCATGACAGCATATGTGTAGATTTTAACAATATATGCTTCCTTTAGATTATATGTTATATATCAGTATATCTGAGCATATGACATGAGTGTTTGACATCTGAAACCTTCACCCAACAAGAGAATGATTTCCTCAGGTGCTTTAATAACTTCTATAGAACCATGTACCTCACTGATTACAATCTCCAGCCACCTTACCTAGCAGAACAGTGGTCAGAAGACCTCTAAATGGTGGAGACACAACTATCAGACATTAGTGTCATATGCTTTAGCTTTTTTTTTATTATATACTGGATTGTGTAAATGAACATGAACTCTTTTTTTAACTTTGTAAGTTTGAATCCTTTGCTTCCCCAGTGCTCGCATCTACTTTTATCCTCCTCATGATGTTTGCCATAGTTTTTGCTTTTTTTGTATCTGTATTATGCTTTTAGGTGTCCATATATTTACAGGAACTTTAGCCAAACTCACCAATTTTGGCAAGACTGGCTGACCATCTAATGTGTATGGCTTTGTCCTGACTCCCCACTGGAAATAATGAAATCCAACGTTGACAATCTTTTTGTTCTTAACATTAGCTGCTCTTGTGGTATTTAGCAGATGCTTGTTCTCCTTTTCCTATTGACAGCACATTCAGTTCAGCTGAGTATGAACAAGCATTCAGCTGACAGATATCTAAGGTTTATAGTCACAATTACTCCATTTGCCCCAGAGAAGATAGTGGCACGGACAATACAAATGAAAACAATGATGCTTATGTTACAAACATACAGATGGCGATAAAGCTAAAAAAAAATAGATATTGAAGTGTTAAAAAGAGGTTATTATTAATACTAAAAGAAAGAAAAAAATGACATCTTTCTATAATGCCCTCTAACCGTTAAAGATATCATTAAGAAATATTTATGCATCATGAATAAATAACATTTTCTCAGCAGTGTAAATAATGTGCAAAGTTTATTTTATTATATACAGTACATCAATATGCTTTAGTTATGACCCTGAGGTAGAAAATATGCAAAATGAACTCTTAGTGTACTAGGACATTTTTGTAAGGAAACTTAATACAAGAGATATATAATTTAATCCTTTATAAAGTTTCAAAATATAATTTACATTTTTTAAAGATTATCCTATGTTAATAAATGTACCTTACAGAAATAAAAAGGCATTTTAAAATTTACCATTTACATGGATCATTGTTTAGGGCAATTATTGAGAAGGAGTGTTCATAGGAAAGCTTCTTCCTGTTACTGAGGAGTGTTAAGATGACAATGATCACCCAATGTATGCGCAAATGCTAATGCGATCACTTACATAATTGCTTCGGGGCATTAGATCATGTTGTTCATGCACATGGCTGTTGTTGCTGCGGTCCTCAATGCACGGCAACATCTGTGCAGATTCCGCATTAAATTTGAATGGGCCCGTCCACACTGCAAAAAAGTAGGTCATGCACTACTTTTTTCTGGTGCAGAGGCACAGACAGAAACCCCACGGTAGCACTCCATGGTGCTTTCGTAGGGTTCTGTGCCTCTGTTCTGCACCGAACTCCCAGTTTGCGGACCCATTCAAGTCAAAGGGTCCACATCCGTGATGCGAGGCACACATGGCCGAAGCCTCTATATTGCGAACATGCTGTTTGTGAGCCGCAATACGAGCATGTCCAGGCAATGGCCGTGTGCATGAGACCTTAAACATTGACCTGCTACCCAGAAACAATGAATTTGTATGGCGATCATTTGTCGCTATAAAGCAGAGGCGATTAATGTAAATGTAGCTGTCATCTCCTGCAATTAGCAGGCAAGCAGGAAATAATTATGTTCTGATAATTGTCTTCTGTGTAAAGTGGCATTGATGCAAAGACCATTCCCATTTTATGTTAACCATAACAAAAAGCTAATATCTATATCAATCTACAGTAGCTACACAGATTACTTGTAATGCTCTTGTTTTCTTCTGTACAAAACACAGCTGCTCATGTACCATTCAGGACATATATACAGACATGCAAGAAACTGCATGGGTATGATATCACAAGGACAACCTTATAAGGAAGGTATTATCAGAACACTACCTATTGTTTAAATTAAAGATGAGCAAAGTTTTTGAAGTTTGTTTCATGTCTGATCTGGCAAAATTTTCAAGAAAATTGGTGTGCTAGGATTCATATATTTTCCAAACAAGCCAGTCGGATCCTTATTTGTAATTTTTTGTTTTCTGCTACACCATCCATGACAAGTATTGGTTCATACCGAACTTTGTGAGTTCGGGTACCCAGACCTGAGCCCGGACTTTTTTTAATGAAGTCCGGATTCAGATTCAGTGTTTTTCAATTTTATTATTTTCCGCTATAACATGGTTATATCGGAAAAAAATATTCTTAAGACAGAATGAAAAACAATATGGCTATTTAGGGGTTAAAAAAACAACTCACCTCATCCACTTGATCCCGCTGCAGCAGCTTCTTTTATTTTCACTGAACAGGACCTGCAATATGTGTGATGTCGTCTCAAAGTGGAAGAGCATTTTTTACCCCTAAATGGACATATTGTTTTGCATTTTATCTTAAGAATGTGATTTTTTTAAAATATAATCATGTTATAACGGAAAATAATAAAGTGAAGTTTGGGTCCCCATTGACTTGAATGGGGTTCAAGTTCAGGGTCAAGTTTGTGTCATGTTTGGGTCCCAAACATGAACTTTCACCTGAAGTTCTGCCAAACCTGGCGAACCCAAACTTCTACTGTTTTTTTCATCTCTATTAGAGATACTTCTAATTGTCCACAGTGTAATTATTGGAGGTTATTAAAGATAGACTGAAACTACATATCCCATTTAAGTGCACAATGTATGATTCTTAATGATCTCTCAAAAGTTAATTGTAGCATGATGAATTTGACTAGATTATAAAATTTGGCTCAATATGGTAAATAAAGTAAAGTGATATAAATATATTCTATAGAATGAAAGAAACAACTTGAAACGGGAAAAACTGGGCTTTTGGGATATAATTAGGGACATTGCCTAAAGAGTGAAGTTTTTTTTTTCCTCTTTTTTTCTCTCGTTTTTTTTCTCTCTTTTCTTTCCCTGGCATGCCCTCAACACTTGGCCATATAAGTCAGCCAGCATCTTCAGTACACCATTGTCTTACTTTTATTTATTTTTTTAAAGTTACTTACCAGAAAACTGCTAGAATTAAAATTACTGATTTTAGCAGAAATTTTGAGATTTTAAGTCTTTTAGTTATCTTAATATAATTATAACTTAGTAAAGTTTTTATGTTCAGATTTGCTCCCTGTGATCTTAAATTACTGGAAATGACATAGGTTCTGCTTAAGAACAGATAGTACAAGCTCTATATAAAAAATTACAGCACTTTCTATAAATGGCAGTACATTGGTTGTGACCAAAAACAAGGAATGATCATTGTGTTAATCTGCAAGATAATGCCAGTTGCCTTGAGAAAAGAGTAAAGACCTCGGGTACTGATCAATGTCATGTGTAGAAAACAGATTGTCTCATAGCAATGACAAAATCTGACTCTTTCTGATTCTTATTGGTACCCCCACACACTCCCTACTAAATGAGACATACTTTCCCAGTGCTGTTATTCAATTGTCTTCATTTAAGTAGATTTTTTTTAGTTAACATTCAAGCACCTGCAAAGTACAGAGCACCATCTAGTTCCTCGCTATCCATTAAAATGAGTCCAATGCCAGACTGGAGTGGACACCCTTTCAGCCCTAAATTCATTGTTTCTATGATACAGTATGCATGCTTTTAGGACAGCTAAATGGTAGACACAGACTGTCCTGTGGCACAATGTCAAACATATAAAGAATATTATTGTTAAATAGACCCTTCCCCCCCAATGATTAAAGTTAAATGAGCTATTATATTGTATTTTAGAGAGAAAGGCTTGTGGAATGTTATGAGAAGATGTTAATAAAATAGCTATTAGTAGCTAAAAAACTGTTTGCAATTATAAAAATCCTCTCTATGTTCTCGTTTTCAGTCCTATCTAAAAAATAGTTTAATTTTAATTAACTTGTTCTATTTCTAATTAGCAAAGAGATAATCAGTAATTACATTTAGAATAAGATGCTAAAAGTGTTATTTAGCCACTAGATTCTGTTAAGATAGATTTAATACATCTATAACACGTGCATTAAATGCAGGACAAAATACAAAACACAGCAAATTATATTATTATATTATATATTATATTATACTTAAATGCCTCGTGTTAGCCATTGCTGTAACAAAAAAAAAAATCTTTAAAAAATTAGGTTCCACAAAACATTTTTTATATTCGGACTATAGAAGCATTCCGCCGTACACTGACACTTAGTCTCTGTAGATAATAGTCTCTAGATTGTGTGGTATAAAAGATGATAAAATGAATGATATAACATGTTCAGGAATTCAAAGAGAGCACAAAGCCAGCATATTGTACATTTGTCTGCTTTTATTGGACATGTGGTGTATGAGTATCTATTAATTATAACTTTTTTTATTGCTGAAAAATTCTTGCTGAGTACTGCACCTGCAGTTCCAGAATGTTGTAATGAGATCTAGGGATTTTGATTCCAGTCAACAAAGAACTATTTTTCACTAGAAAAAAATCTGCAGAAATGAACTAAATGGGATTGTAATTAAATAGCCTGTTGAGATGTTAACAACTCCATCTCTGTGCTACAAATTTCCTTAAGAGAAATGTGATCACACAGAAAGTTTAAATCTAATCATTGTAATGAAGGTGAATGAATTTAGTATTGGTAAAAAGTTGCACCAATTATGACCTCTACTGCAGCCATTCATGTGCAAGTTGGATCATGTGGTGAATAATACAGGGTGGGCCATTTATATGGATGCACCTTAATAAAATGGGAATGGTTAGTGATATTAACTTCCTGTTTGTGGCACATTAGTATATGTGAGGGGGGAAACTTTTCAAGATGGGTGGTGACCATGGTGGCCATTTTGAAGTCGGCCATTTTGAATCCAACTTTTGTTTTTTTTCAATAGGAAGAGGGTCATGTGACACATCAAACTTATTGGGAATTTCACAAGAAAAACAATGGTGCGCTTGGTTTTAACGTAACTTTATTATTTCATGAGTTATTTACAAGTTTCTGACCACTTATAAAATGTGTTCTAGGATTTAGATATACTTATAAATTTTTCCTAATGGACTTAATTGTATATTAATTAGTTAAAGCTGGACTTAATTTTATATTAATTAGTAAAATTCTTTCCAATTCCACCACATTTGGAATTTTTTCCAGCTTGCCACTATATCCTATGCAATATTAAATGGTACTATTAGAAAGTACAACTTATTTCTCGAAAAACATGCCCTCATACAGAATGTGAACAAAAAAAATTATGGCTCCAAGAAGGCAGGGACTAAAGAGAAATCAAACACAAAAACAGAAAATCATTTAATCGGGGTTAAATAAAAATCGGTTCAAGGGGTTAAATAAAATCCCCAACCATGTTTTGGTGCAAAGTGCAACCATGAAATAAAGTAGGTGTCACAATTTTAAATACAGTATATAAACAGACTCTCTGGAAACAGCAGTATGCCTTTCTGTCTTTATCTCTAGTATACTAACAGTTGTTAGATACAGAAAAAAGAACACCATTTATTTAAGGACTTGGCCAAGCATGCATGAGTTCTCAAGGAGGAGAGGTGAATGGGCCAATACCAGGCATCTCTAGCAGGACAGCTTATATCCCCTGAGAGCGAAAGGCACTGAATTTTCCAATCTATTTTTCCCCCTGACATAATCTGTTGGAGGAGAGTTGGCCTTATATACACAAGATAGTTGGCTGGTCCCAGGGAGTTATTTTTGAAACAATGTAAATTACAATCATCCAAATGATTCCAAATGATTCTAATTTCATTAAATGTGAAACTTTTGCAATTTGTTTGGCAGAGATCTTTCAATATGGAAGCCACCATTTTTTCCAGATCAGAAGCCAGAGAAGAAGGCATCTGCCACCATAAAGGGATTTTTGCCAATTTTTTTTAACCTGTCTAAAGTGTGTTTTTAAACAGGCTGTTTAACTACAGCATATATGTCACTGTCACTTTGACATTACTAATGCTGTCTTGAACTTAAAACGAGCTGTATACAGTCCTAAGAGACCCCATAGTATTATACACAGCTTTTCAGGGTAAAAGGAGCACTTTTAATTGGGACTATATTTATTCAGACCAAAACTAATCTAAAGGCCGATTAGCATGATTTTTTTTACCCAAAACAAATTTTGGGAAATTCACTAATCTATTCTATACCCCTGGACTATTGAAGACATATTTTAGCAGCTTTCCCATTTAAGTCTCATAAAATATGATTATTTGATATTCTATTAAAAAGTACGCTGATTAGGAATACTCATCATGTTCCAAGCACAAATGAAATTCTTGTTTTGCTTTGTTACAAACTGGGCAGGGCTGCTTTATAAAATGTCTTTACAAACAAGTCTTTTACCTTTGCTTGTGCCTTAGGGAAGGGAAGGAGGAGGGTGGAATACTCTATGTACATCCAGATGCAATTTAAAGGACATTGATACATTGCTGTCTTTATTTGCTGAGTCAAATACAGTCATTGGAACTATTCTACACGTTCAATTCATCTGTCCTGTCCTGTTATCCAGAGCATATTACACTTCTTCAAAGCTTCTATTTCAAGGCTGTTTCCTCCAGAAATCTTTTCCTTAGTTATAAATTGGCCTCTGAGAAGAATTATAGAATTGCATATGTTTTTATTTAAATGTCTGTTTACTCGATTTCATCCCCATGCAATTTCCTCTGGAAGTAGATAGGTTTAAAACTTAGGTCAAGTCATCATTGCTGAAAATTGTATTGTCACCTTTTTAGACTTAAACAGAGGAAAAGCAGGGATTTAGGGCTTGATAAAATGTCTCAGGATCTGTCAATATTTGCAACACATAAAACTATTTCTATATTTTCAAAACGACTTCTTGTCATGCTTGACATGAACACAATGGGTCAACATTTTTTTTGTTCATGCATTTCAGTCCATTGTGAAATGAAGGCTATATTTATCACATCATTGACAGGAAGATTCTCACAGTAGATGACATCATTCTTTGTGTGTATAAAAATCTACTTTCCTTTCAGGC
This sequence comes from Bufo gargarizans, assembly GCF_014858855.1. Classification (NCBI taxonomy): domain Eukaryota; kingdom Metazoa; phylum Chordata; class Amphibia; order Anura; family Bufonidae; genus Bufo; species Bufo gargarizans. Next base: position 447,133,572 of record NC_058080.1, read on the forward strand.
TGTGAAAAACAAAGATACACACAGTTGTATTACACTTAGGAGATAAGACAGGGGACAGTGAATGTTCTATAGCACATCAGGGAAGGAGTAAAGGAATTCCATATTTGTGTGTTGAGACTAGAAATGAGAGATAATCCACCTTTTTGTGAATTTTACAAAAACTATGCATTGTGGTGTTTCTCTGTTATTCTTCCTTGAAATCCATAAATAAATTAACAACATGCCGATACCTTCCCCATCACCCCTACATAGTCTGAAACTGTTTAATAAGTACTGACTGTGGAAGGCTATATAGGACACACTCCATTCAAAAGAGGAATGTAACATCCATACATTTCAAAGGGGAATAAAAGAGTTACAACACAGAGTTCTAAGAAAAGAGGCTTCTTCATTTTTATTTATTTATAGAGAATGCACATTATTATTAAAACAGGTAAAATAGGTACTCTTTAAGTGGTTAAAACAGTAGGGGCCTGATGTGGTTGTGAGACGTTCAGTGTGTGGCCCTGCTGTGGCCCAGTACCGTGTAGTCAATTAAGCTGCAGCTTCCTCTTGTTTAACTAATGAAGACAGCACTTTATAGCCGGTATGCATTGTTATTAGCCAGGTGGCATCTTCAGTATTATTTGGCCATGAGGTACTCGACTGCAGCATGGCTGCAACCCAAACTGCTCATGACCGCACCGTATGGTTGGAGGTTAAGGGGCTTCCCTTTTTAGTCTTATGGTATGTTTTTTTTTTCAATTTGTTTCTTTTTAGGAAAATACCAGAAAAACTCATGATATCCAAAGTTTTTGTAAAACAAAATAAAAAACAAGTGTTAAGGAGGCCTTAGGGAAGAGATTGATCTATGTGGCACAAGCTAAAAGTAGCTTCAAAGTCAGTCAATTAAAGCTTCACTCTTTACTGAATGGCAAACAAACTCTTCCCCTGTGCATTACATAGAGGTAAAATACCCATTTTAGAACAGGTTAATTGCACTTAAGGAAGCGGTACAGTTAAAGAGTGGGCTTGTCAGAAGGTCAGTTTCAAACGTGTGGTCTTTCACCCTGACATAGTTCCCCACTCAAGGATATTGTATTATTTGAGGCTGACACAAGAGATTCAAAGAATAGAAATTTAACCCTGTTGGAACAACAAACATAGGGAGTCATTTATTAAGACCATGTTTTAGACACTGGTCTTATTAACCCCTGCACTGGCGGTGGATCTGCCAAAGTTATATAGAGGTGCTGGCCTCTATATAACTTGGCATATCCACTGCCGGTCTAAATCTACACCAGATTCCTTGCTGGCATAGATTTAGAACATTTTTGATGCCTAAAACTGGCCTGGTGGCAGTCCTACCACAGATTATGCCACACACCTTTTTAAGGCTTCGTGTGAGTAGGGAAAAGTCGCAGATTGAGGCACAAATAACCACAATCTACAACAGATATACACCAGAAAACTGGCAAATATAATTTAGTAAATAACCCCCATAATGTTTACAAAGTGGCTCATAGCTTGGTAGTTACAGTCATAATTAGGCACACACATTATCTTGGTGGTTACAGTTTTTAATAGACATACAACTCCATACAGTCTCTGCTGTTTTCATAGAGGAAATCAAGGTACAACTCCATGCAGTGTCTTTGCAGCCTGGCACTGATTTCACTCTTGACTACTACTCACTTTGGTACACTGAAAGTGGCCTACTACAAGCCTACTCCACCAGCCTTAGACTGCTTTCTTTGTCAGGGCCCCACTCCTTTCCACAAATGCACTCAAGTGCTGCAATGTCAGTCTGTCAGACTCATTTGCAATGCTCTTACATCTGACAGGTTCTCCGCACAACACCCCATCACACTAGTGACTTCCTACAAAAAACATTGGATGTGGCAAACATCTCATTATATACTATAGCTCTTTCATTTCACTGACCACATGTGATGTTATGCTCCTTTTTCCACACAAATACAGCAGGTGCTGGCTGTATAATATGGCCAGCAATGACCAGGATTGGAGATAATGCCAATCCTGGTCATATAACCCCCTCAAATGCCACTGTCAATAGCTGCCAGAACTATTTCTGCTTTGTATACTGTGTACAGTATCCACTATATGTGAACATAGCTATAAACATATTCTAAGCTACTTACAATAAGATTGGTAATTATAACTGGGATGCAGTTTGATATGTCAAGACCATTAAATGACAGACAGCTCATTTAATTATTGTCATAATGTTCTCCTCGGAGTACTGATTTTACATAATGTCCCTATTTCTAACTTTGTTAATCCCTTTAAGCACTTAGAAATAACTGTAGCTTGCTCCACATAGCGTATGTGCCACCTGGCGGGGATCAGAGGTAAATCTAATCCCAGCAGTTTATCTGTCCCCTCAGATGATGCGGTCAATGTTACGGATCAGTAGTAGCGCGAAACCACTGTGCCAAGTAACCAATTTGACATTGGGCCAAACACTAAGGGTGCATTTCTAATGTCTATACACTTTATTGTGAGTTAACAGCCTCCTAGAATGGTCCCAATTTACTTGGCAGCATGTGCCTATGATTTGAGACACTGATATAAAAAAACAAGCACAAGCATGGCAAGACTCAGAATCAGACAAAATATAGGCAAGATCCAAAACATGGAGCACTGGTAGACAGGCAGTACATAAACCCACACAAATAGACCACTGGCACATAGACACATGAACTTCTGGAACAAACTAAAATAACTAGAACACTTGGACTCCAAACAGATAAAAGCTATGGCAAGACAGGCATAGAAAACGTGTAATAACTTAACAAGATGGACTACAGGAACTCATACAGACATTTAGACTTTAAGAGACTGTTCAGACACAACATACATTTCAGGAACTATACAGACATGACAAAGAGCCTCAGGAACTGTTCAGACATGACAAGAAACTCAGGAACTTTAGGAGACTTTTCAGACAAAACAGGAATCTGCATACACTAAAAAAGAGCATAAAAAAGGAACCCATGCATACATAGAAGGTGTTTCATGAACCCATACAAGCATAGCAAGCAGACAGGAAACCATTCATACCCAGCAAGAGCTACAGAAACCTGTTCACACTTTACAACAGCTACAGGAACCTGTGTACAATTAGCAAGAGTTACAGGAACCCATTTACACTCTGCAAGAGCTGAAGGAACCTATTAACACTTCATGAATACTGGGTGACTAGGCAGAAAGATGCACAAGACACACATACTAATCTTAGAGGATACAGTACAGACACAGCGGTTACAGGAATAAGGACAACAAATGCACGAACAGACAAGGATCAAATTAGACTCAAACTAGAGAACCCAGGCAAGTGCACAATCAAAGACTGTACATTTAAGGTTGTGCAACCAGGGAAGGCTATAGAACTCAAGACATACGTAGAAAACAAATGTGCAGCTCAGCAACAAATAACAGTCTAGCACAGAACTATGAACATACCACAGACACAGGACACTGGAACATTTATAGCAGACTTAAAAAACTCATGACAACAGGCGTAGAATCAGATATGTTCAGGCACAGAAAGGGGAATTAATCCAATAAAGACCAGAGTGGAGAAATGAACATCACAGTGGTTCAGTTCACAACCACAAGCAACTGCTACGATTATGCACGGACCGAAATCAAATGTGCACTGTGATACTGAGAAATGACCCAAGCTAAACATCCACAAGTATCCAACAACCAGCCACCATGGCAACAGTTATAAACAGTGAACAGATTTGTAACAGATAGCTTCTCCATTCAGATACAAACAGGATAGACATACAAGTCACAAAGGTACAGTTTACACCCAAAAGTTTCCGCATCCAATACACATGGAACACAGCAACCAGCAGACACGATATACATTGGCACATATTGAACAGACATTGTAACAGTACAGTTCACACTCATAAGTATCTGCGGCCAGTGCACACGGAACATGCCAAAAAGCCCAACTATCGCAGAAAGGAGCCTAGTGAAGGTTCCCAGGCCTGCCATTCGTCCCTAAAGTGCTCATAGACTGCAATAGCAAAAAATATATATAGATATACAAAAATCCTATACTATAGACTAAAATTTAAACTATAAACAATAGTAAACTATTAAAATATAAAAGAATGTTGAGATATAAAGAAAAAATTGCTCAAATTGCTTTTTTGCTCACGCACCCTCTGAAAGAATAAAAGTTATATGTACTCTAAAATACCTATAAAAGTACCTATATAAACTACAGCTCACTCCACAAAAAACTAAAAACAGCTCTGTAGAGCTGTGTTGGGGAGAAGATGGCTAGAGGTTGGAGAAGTGTTTAAACTAGGGACTGGGGGGGAGGGTAACTACATTATAAGAGGGGAAGATAGAGACCAAGGGCAATGTAATGGAACTGGGGGAGGAATGGAAGGAGGGACTAGAACAGTTCAGAAGGAAAGGTGTAGTGTAAAAAATATGCATAAACCTTTTAAATGTATGTATACTAATGCCAGAAGCCTGACTAATAAAACTGGTGAACTGGAATTAGTGATGTGTGAGGAGGACTATGACATAGTGGGAATAACTGAGACATGGCTGGATGATAGTCATGAGTGGGCAGTTAATGTACAGGGTTACAGTCTGTTTAGAAAGGATCGCCAAAACCGGAGAGGGGGGGGGGTCTGCCTTTATGTAAAGTCCTGTCTAAAGCCCATAGTCCGAGAAGATATAAGTGAGGGACATGAACATGTGGAGTCACTATGGGTAGAAATACATGGAGGCAAAAACAATAATAAATTACTAATAGGAGTTTATTATAAACCACCTAATATACCAAAGTCCACAGAAAATCTACTACTAAACGAGATAGACGAGGCGGCAAATCATAATGAGATCGTTATTATGGGGGACCTCAACTACCCAGATATAGACTGGGAAACGTAAACCTGTACATCTCATAAAGGAAACAGGTTCTTCGCAATAACCAAAGACAATTACCTTTCCCAACTGGTTCAGCACCCGACAAGAGGGACGGCCATACTAGACTTAGTATTGACGAATAGACTTGACAGAACAACAGATGTGCAGGTTTGGTGACACCAGGGAAATAGTGACCATAAAGTAATAACCTTCCAATTAAGAGTGTTTCTTCAGGGAGGAACAAAAATACCAAACTTCAAAAAAGCTAAATTTAGCCAACTAAGAGAGGCCATAGGCCTAACTAACTGGGACAAAGTACTCAAACATAAAAATATAGCCACAAAATGAGATATTTTTAAAAGCATCCTAAAATCTAATTGTGAGAGGTACATACTTTATGGGAATAAAAAGTTAAGGAACAAGAAGAAACCAATGTGGATAAATAGAACTGTAAATAAAGCAATAAATGACAAAAAGAAAGCATTTAAATCACTAAAACAGGAGGGTAGTGAGGAAGCATTGAAAAACTATAAGGAAAAAAATAGAATATGCAAAAAACTAATAAAAGCGGCCAAATTGCCAAAGAGAGCAAAACTAACCCTAATATGTTCTTCAATTATATAAATGGTAAAAAGTATAAATCTGAAGGTGTTGGCCCTGATATTTAAGGACTCTATACTGACAGGGAGTGTTCCACAGGATTGATGTAGAGCAAATGTGGTGCCAATATTCAAAAAGGGTCCAAAAACAGAGCCTGGAAACTATAGGCCGGTAAGTTTAGCATCCGTCGTGGGTAAACTGTTTAAAGGTTTTCTAAGAGATGCTATCTTGGAGCACCTTAATGAAAATAAGCAAATAACCCTATATTAGCATGGCTTCATGATGGATCAGTCATGTCAAACTAATTTATTCAGTTTCTATGAAGAGGTAAGTTCTAGACTTGACAGCGGCGAAGCAATGGATGTCGTATATCTAGACTTCTCCAAAGTATTTGACACTAAATAACTGGCTCAGTAATAGAAAACAGAGGGTGGTTATTAATGGTACACACTCAGATTGGGTCACTGTCACTAGTGGAGTACCTTAGGGGTCAGTTTTGGGCCCTATCCTCTTCAATATACCGTATTTTTGCCCTATAAGACGCACTTTTTCCTTCCCAAAAGTGGGGAGTAAATAGCAGTGTGTCCTATTGGGCGAATGCTGCGCCCGTCCGGTGAATATGCTGAGAAGGAGGAGGGGCTGGGGGCCAGAATTTGTTTCTGTAATGGCAGCGGAGCCCAGTGCATTCACTGTATTCTACTACACCAGGCCCCGCTCTCTGTAGTATACGGTAATCATATCTAACTTCTGGCTATTGTTTAAAGTTTTCCAATCCTCTTAAATCTAGCGCTGTACTACTTACAACTAACTTCCTGGCAATCAGGAGGCCGTGCGGGCGCTCGTAGCGTAGCTCACTACGCTCACTGCGCCTGTGCCGCCCACTTTATGAACGAAGCAGGTGGCGCAGGCGCAGTGAGCATAGTGAGATACACTACGAGTGCTCACCCGGCCTCCTGACTGCCAAGAAGTTAGTTGTAAGTAGTACAGCGCTAGATTTAAGAGGATTAGAATACTTTAAACAATTGCCACAAATTAGATATGATTACCGTATACTACAGCAAGCAGGGCCCGGTGTAGTAGAATATAGTGACTCCACCGGGCCCCACTGCCATTACAGAAACAGATGCCGGTCTCCATTCACTACACAGGAACACTGTTATGGGGGATCTGTGGATGACACATAAGATGCTATACAGACGTGGACAAAATTGTTGGTACCCTTTGGTCAATGAAAGAAAAAGTCACAATGGTCACAGAAATAACTTTAATCTGACAAAAGTAATAATAAATTAAAATTCTATAAATGTTAACCAATGAAAGTCAGACATTGTTTTTCAACCATGCTTCAACAGAATTATGTAAAAAAATAAACTCATGAAACAGGCATGGACAAAAATGATGGTACCCCTAACTTAATATTTTGTTGCGCAACCTTTTGAGGCAATCACTGCAATCAAACGCTTCCTGTAACTGTCAATGAGACATCTGCACCTCTCAGCAGGTATTTTGGCCCACTCCTCATGAGCAAACTGCTCCAGTTGTGTCCGGTTTGAAGGGTGCCTTTTCCAGACTGCATGTTTCAGCTCCTTCCAAAGATGCTCAATAGGATTGAGGTCAGGGCTCATAGAAGGCCACTTTAGAATAGTCCAATTTTTTCCTCTTAGCCATTCTTGGGTGTTTTTAGCGGTGTGTTTTGGGTCATTGTCCTGTTGCAAGACCCATGACCTGCGACTGAGACCAAGCTTTCTGACACTGGCTAGTACATTTCTCTCTAGAATTCCTTGATAGTCTTGAGATTTCATTGTACCCTGCACAGATTCAAGACACCCTGTGCCAGACGCAGCAAAGCAGCCCCAGAACATAACAGAGCCTCCTCCATGTTTCACAGTAGGGACAGTGTTCTTTTCTTGATATGCTTCATTTTTTCGTCTGTGAACATACAGCTGATGTGCCTTGGCAAAAACTTCGATTTTTGTCTCATCTGTCCACAGGACATTCTCCCAGAAGCTTTGTGGCTTGTCAACATGTAGTTTGGCATATTCCAGTCTTGCTTTTTTATGATTCGTTTTCAACAATGGTGTCCTCCTTGGTCGTCTCCCATGTAGTCCACTTTGGCTCAAACAACGACGGATGGTGCGATCTGACACTGATGTTCCTTGAGCATGAAGTTCACCTTGAATCTCTTTAGAAGTCTTTCTAGGCTCTTTTGTTACCATTCGGATTATCCGTCTCTTAGATTTGTCATCAATTTTCCTCCTGCGGCCACGTCCAGGGAGGTTGGCTACAGTCCCATGGATCTTAAACTTATGAATAATATGTGCAACTGTACTCACAGGAACATCTAGTTGCTTGGAGATGGTCTTATAGCCTTTACCTTTAACATGCTTGTCTATAATTTTCTTTCTGATCTCTTGAGACAGCTCTTTCCTTTGCTTCCTCTGGTCCATGTCGAGTGTGGTACACACCATATCACCAAACAACACAGTGATTACCTGGAGCCATATATATAGGCCCAATGGCTGATTACAAGGTTGTAGACACCTGTGATGCTAATTAGTGGACACACCTTGAATTAACATGTCCCTTTGGTCACATTATGTTCTGTGTTTTCTAGGGGTACCATCATTTTTGTCCATGCCTGTTTCATGAGTTTATTTTTTTACATAATTCTGTTGAAGCATGGTTGAAAAACAATGTCTGACTTTCATTGGTTAACATTTATAGAATTTTAATTTATTATTACTTTTGTCAGATTAAAGTTATTTCTGTGACCATTGTGACTTTTTCTTTCATTGACCAAAGGGTACCAACAATTTTGTCCACGTCTGTATATGTGTCATCCACAGATGCCCCCATAACAATGCCATCCACATATGCCCCTATAACAGTGCCATCCACATATCCCCCATAACAGTGCCATCCACAGATCCCCCATATTAGTGTCATCCACAGACCACCATTACGGTAGTTCAAAACCCACCAAAAGCACACCTTTTGGTTAAAATTTTTTTATTTATTATTTTCCTCCTCAAAAACCCAGGTGCATCTTATAGGGCGAAAAATATGGTATTTATTAATGATCTTGTAGAAGGCTTGCACAATAAAATATCAATTTTTGCACATGACACTAAACTGTGTAAAGTAATTGACACAACGGAAGAGGACAGTATACTACTACAGAGGGATCTGGAGAGATTGGAGGCTTGGCAGAGAAGTAGCAGATGAGGTTTAACACTGACAAATTTAAGGTTATGCACATGGGTAGGAATAATGCAAGTCACCCGTATATACTAAATGGTAAAACACTGGGTAACACTGACATGGAAAAGGGCCTAGGAATTTTAGTGAACAGCAAACTAAGCTACAAAAAACTGTGTCAGGCAGCTGCTGCCAAGGCCAATAAGATAATAGGTTGCATCAAAAGGGGCATAGATGCCCATGATAAGAACATAGTCCTACCACTTTCATAGTCCTACCTACTATCACTGGTCAGACCACACATGGAGTATTGTGTACAGTTCTGGTCTCCTGTGAACAATTAAGACATAGCAGAGCTGGAGAGGGTTCGGAGGAGGGTAACTAAAGTAATAACTGGAATGAGTGAACTACAGTACCCTGAAAGATTATCAAAATTAGGGTTATTCACTTTAGAAAAAAGATGATTGAAGGGAGATTTAATTACAATGTATAAATATATCAGGGGTCAGTACAGAGATCTCTCCCATCATCTATTTATCCCCAGGACTGTCACTGTGACAAGGGGACATCCTCTGTGCCTGGAGGAAAGAAGGTTTGTACACAACCATAGAAGAGGATTTTTTACGGTAAAAGCAGTGAGACTATGAACTCTCTGCCTGAGGAGGTGGTGATGGTGAATTCACTAAAAGAGTTCAAAAGGGGCCTGGATGTATTTCTGGAGTGTAATAATATTACAGGCTATAGCTACTAGAGAAGGGTTGTTGATCCAGGGAGTTATCTGATTGCCTGAATGGGTCGGGAAGACATTTATTTCCCCTTAAATGAGGAAAATTGCCTACTACCTCACAGAGTTTTTTTTGCCTTCTGGATCAACTTGCAGGATACCAGGCCGAACTGGATGGACAAATGTCTTTTTTCGGCCTTATATACTATGTTACTATATGTGAATATAACAAGTTATGGGTTTCAAAATATGGTAATATGAAAAACATTTAGTTGAAAAGCTTTTATTAAAAAATAGTAAAACATAATTAGAGATAAGATCATTTCTTACAATTCTAACTAAAGATGAGCAAATTTCTTGAAATTCATTTTGTGTCTGCTTTGCCAAATTTTTCAGAACCTGAACCTTTTGTACCCAAATCAAGTATGCTCCAAATGCTTTGAAAATGGATAAATAACAGTCTCTGAGAGAGAGAGAGAGAGAGAGAGAGAGAGAGAGAGAGAGAGAGAGAGAGAGATTTGCCTGAAATGAATCAGAAGAAATTCGGGTTCATAAGATTTTTTTTTTGAGAAATTTAGTGCAAACTCCAGTCCTAAAAAAGTTACTAGATAAAGTCTGATTGGGAATGATGTTTAAATACTCTTGACTCGAGCATGTTAGGCAGCCATTTAGAAGTCAGTCTACAACATTTCCAAAAGCAGGTAACATGTTTATTACATTTTTCCTTCGTTCTAATAGATTCAATTTCTTTTCATATTTAGACTAAACAGGCTTTCAAATTTATCCAATTAGCAGTAAATGCTATATAAAAACATATTATTGCTTCCTTTGTAATTAATTACTGTTTTCATTTAAAATTTAATGACCTGGGGATATTTTAATTGAATGTATATTGATCTCCAAATTTAAAGAAATTATTTCAGTCGCATGTTATGGATAGTGTCTAATAGAACACCTGCTTCTGCACACAAAATTCAAATAGACAGACATTGGGCTGTGAATAACATCTCTTGGTAATTAGCAGTAGAAATGTTTACGAGACATAAATTACTGTTTTATTTTCTAAAAATGTTTTCCTATGACTCATGTGCATAGTTGTGTGCCAGAAATGTGCTCATGATTAAAATTAGATGATAAAATACATGTTTTTTTTTGTTTTTTTTCGTAATTGAGATATCCTCCAGAAGAGTAAAATACATCTATGGATGGAAAATATAGTCTAATTCATTGTAAATGCATTACAAATAAGCATTGGTAATACAAAATATTATTCTATTTATTAAATATTTATGTGCTTTTAGATGTTGTAAATGCAAATGTATTAAACAATATGCAAAGTTTTGTAGTAACATGAGTGAGAAGCTGTAACCAAGGGTAATTTACCTAGTTTAGATATTCATGTTTTATCAAAGCATGGCTTATATAATGTGATGCTGTATAATTGAGCTTTAGTAACTCTTCTCTTGTAGTTATTTTTTATTTATTAAGTGGGTAATAAGGTATAAATAAATACCATGAAATTACACAGCACAAAAAGTCTAATTATAGACACAACATTTGTATTCAAGTGTGGATATCAGAGATCATTAGTTTCATATTTCTACATGTCCATTTGAGTTGCTTTTAGTCCCTCAGTAATGATCTGTTGTATGAAGGAGGATAAAGGTCATTAATATCAGATCTGCAGGGGTCTGACACTTGGCACCCCTACCGATCAGCTGTATAGGAGACAGCATTCACAGTGCGCACGTTCCATCTCCCTTCTCTCTTCCTGTTCACTGCTGCTGTCTATAATATGTGTGGATAGATAGACAGTTGAAAGTTTGCTTGTTTTTTGGGTTGTTTGATCTTCATAGGCTCATACAAGTCTTGATAGATCTCAGACAACCTTGCTACCAAACATATACTCTTTATGATCCAACTTAAAATACTAGAGGGCTGACAAGTCTAGCTGACAGGGTTCTGGAAGGTTTTAAAAAAAAGCTATTTATTTTTGATCCAGCATGCATATAATCTTATGTAACTGTAAATACTGATACATTGCTTCTCACTCTGCCTCTCATCTCCCCTGCATTTCAGTCTGCCTCCTATCTCCATATATGTACTGTCTAAAAGACCAATAGTTTGTTTGTACATCAGAACCAATTACAGCAAAGCTTTCATTTTTGTCCACAGCAACCAATCACAGCACAGCTTTTATTTTACTACAGCAGTTCTCAAAATGCCTGTCCCTGCCTTTTGTCATAAAATAAGGTCCTTTGTTATTCAGAGTAGTAATCTCCCTACAGGTGTTGTCTAAAAGACAAACTGTCACTCATAGCAAGAAATTTGCAGCATGGACTTTATACACTCATGTAACTGTACCTGCTGAGGCAATGCGTCTCACTCTGCCTCCCATCACTTTGCATTTCAGTCTGCCTTTCATCTCCCTGTATGTGCTGTCGAAAAGACCAACAGTTTTTTGTCCACATTGACTAATCACAGCTTTAATTTTGCTCATAAGAAACCAATCACATGTTTCATTTTACTAAAGTGCTTCTTACAGTACTGTACACCTATGTTCCCCAACCTGTGGCTCTCCAGCGTTTTCGAAACTGCAAATTCTATTATGCCTCAATGGCAATCTGCCAAAGCATGATGATAGTTGTAGTTTTGAGATGAGCAAACATGAAAGCTGTGCTATGGGCAACAAACTTATTGGTGGTTGGTTGCTATGGGGCGACAAATGTATAAAGAGCACATGCAGGAATATGAGGGGCAGACTGAAATGCAGGGGAGATTTGAAGAGAGAACAAAGGGGGTAATTTACTAAACAGAAATACACTTAAATTAGGCATATTTCTGGTGAGGATTGCGGTGCAAAGGTCCATTGTGCCGCATTCTACAACTTCTCCCCACTCACGCCAGATCTAAAAAAGTCGGGGTGGCATTGGCCAGGAAAGGAACAGTCTGGCAGGCCCGTCTCTTTTACAATTTTCTTTGCCTGTTTTTAGGCCTATAAAATGGTTCAAATGTAAGACAACTAGGAAGCTGCCTTACATTTACAAGTGTTGGTGGATCCGCCAAAGTTATGTAGAGACCAACACCTTTTCATAACTCCGGCGGATCCACCACCAGTGCAGGGCCTTATTAAGAGTGGTGTATAAAGTGCTAGTCTTAATAAATGTGCCCTAAAGTTTTTAATTTGAATCAATATATTTTTTGACTGAAATAGAACTGTTGACTACCAGGTTGTAGACTCTCCATCACTGTTTTTTTATTTCTTTGCTGTAGGGCAAAGCCTGGAGCTGGGTTGTACTCCTGAGATATGGTTGACTGTGATTCCTCCATGCATTATAGAAGGCAGATTGTAAATTAATTCATTATTGCTAAGTCCTATTAGAGAAATCAAACATTGCATGGTTTTAGATTACCTTATTGCTGAAAATTCAATTCTGAGTATTTGAAAAAAAAAAAAAAAACAATATAATGATAGTTGACTTTATCAAAATGAAAACTTATAAACCTAGTACATTCATCTAACAGCTGGTCAGGGTGGAACAAGGGACAGGCTTCTGCACTCAGGTCAGACACAAGCTCAACAGTAATCAATCCCTGCGACCAACCTAACAGCTAGAGAGCTGCAAGTCACAACCCCTTCCACTAAGCCCCCACAAAACCATATATCTTATGATTGGTACTGTGTAAATGCAGTATCTTTCCATTCCCCCTGATAAAGTCAATGCTTTGGTGATGATTTGTAACCCTTTAAAGACACTGCCAATTTTGCTATTGAAGATGCATTGCATGTTGTTGTTTTTACCTGAATACATTCCTACTGTAAATGGGCTATGAGATCCTGAGGGCAGCTGTATATTTAGAACCTGCAGGTGATCACTTCTGTGCCTGTGCTATCACTCTGAGATACATTAATGGGGCTAGTCACTGACTACTTGCTACAACACATAAAAAGTCACATGGAGCTTTCACAAATGCATTGTGTCCTGTACAATTATTATCCAAAAGAATGGTGGGATACCTTGCCGACCAAGTCAAGGAAGTCCAATGTACAAAGTGGAATATAAGTTGAATCCTGCATACGTTGTAAGATAAAAACTTCTATCTTTATTAAATATCCATTAAGAAAGATTGCAGCGTGTAGCCATAGGAGAATGTCTATAGATATATAATGCAACCTTTTTAATGGATGTTTAATATAGCTGGACGTTTTTATCATACACAATGTTCAGGATTTGAATTATATTCATCTTTGTAAACTTGCTAGAAGACTCTACCTCCTCCACCACAGTGCCGACAGTAGCCCTATACCCCATAATAACCCCTCTTTTAGGCTCTCTTGCTGCTCTCCTAGATCATTACAGGACGATGAAGTAAGGAAAGGTGGCTGTATAATGTGGGGGAGCCAGATATAAAGATTTAATATTAATATTTATAAATTTAAGTATTAGGATGTCACTGTGTCGATTATACGGAAATGATTTGCATGATTTTATGATGTGTATTATATGCTAATATTTACTGTAATTGCATTTCTGTTTTCCTGTCTAGTCCTTGATGAGGATTAATTCAGGAATTCAAGTCTGACACAGATAATTGCTTATCTTATATGCTTTCCAAATTCAAGTGATAAATATCATTATATGCTCGCATCAATAATAATCCAAGCATGTAAATCACTGATAGCAAAGGCACGTTAGTTACTGTACAGTTATTCAGTGGAACTAAACTTCAGTACTACAGTATATATTCAGAAGTTATTATTTAAATGGTAAATTGCTTTTTATTGTCAGACTGCAACTAATGTGATGCAGTAGGTCTGTAGATATTAATGGTAGCATGGATTATGCTGCTACATATGCATCAGTAATTTATGAGGATTTGTAAACATAATCAGTCAAATATACATAAGTAATGTATTTATATTGAAGATAAATTGCTTGTTTAAGAAATATTTATACCCTCAGTGCTATTTAAATTAGCACTCCAAACTGGTCTGTACTACAGAGATTCCACTCACTACTGTAATCCAGAGAGAATACCAGTCCTTCCTGTAAGTCAGCAAGGGAAAGACCTATAGCATACATACTATACACTGCTGTTAATTGCTGTCTTTCAAGGGGTTGCCCCAGATTAAAATTAGCTAAAATAAAAAATGATGTTATATTGATCTGATTGGTCTTATAGTGAACAGTGATATCTGTGAGGTGGGATATATTTCTATTAGTGACACAATCTTTTGATTCAAAAACCATGTAATATCTTTGAGTACTTGCTTTTCTAAAGCAATGTACATATAAAACCATACAGTGCATTAAAGTTCTCCATCACAAAAAGTTTCCAACATATGTTCTGTCAAAAGAAAATGTAGAAAAATTGGGCTGCACTCACCGAAATGTGAAGTAATATTCTTTATTCCAAAGATAAAAGCATAACAGGCGTAGGGCGGACCACACACTGCAGGCAACACTTATTATATCTAAACACATTAATAAACATTAATAAACACATATTATGGTGATGGCCGTTTCGCGTCCTCAGACCACTATTGTGAAGACGCACATGCGTCACCTTTTAACAAATTCCACCATTGGAGAAGCGGATGTACATACTTTGTTATAAATAACAAGAAAATTAATAAAAAACAAAAGCAGAACAATTACAATATTTACAGAAACACGCTCATGTAATTTCTATTATTCAGGCCTAGTGGGCCCATCGCTCCTGAACGTATGATCCAGCCAGTTTCTTTTCTCAATAATTATTGATGTCTAAATTATAATCACTTATTCCATAAACGCATGATCACAATAAAAATAAAATGGATAAAATAAATTCCCTAAAATCACTAAAACACAAAAAAATGGATCCGACCCGCCGTAGTGGGACTAGAAATGGGGGATAGTCAATCCATATGCATAAAAAATCCCAAGCTACCGACTGGTGGTTTATAGTAGTTGATAACTACAGATGAAACTTTCACAATGTCCTATACAATTCGCAGTCCTAATCCTTTGGAGGAGAGTGACAATACTGCAGTTCAGAGAAATTCACTTAGGTGAGTGTATTCGCGGCGTCCCGCTTGTACTCAAGATCATCAGCTTATAATCCAAGATCACTCTTGTCTGCTCCTGTCGTCGCTGGATACTGCTGTGACTTGCTTGCCCGTGTCTTTAAGGTCCTCTGGCTGCCGCTCCGTAGTAACTAAGAGCCGGCAGACGCTGGGACTTATACTTGCTTTCCCCACGTCGGATGACCTGGCCACGATACTATGTAGCCTCGTGTGCTGCGCTTGTAGCCGCCGGTGTATCAGGGATTTGATAAGGCACGGAATTCTCAGTTGGTCTGAATAGCAACACAGTCTTCATAGTTCCAGTATATCTTGCTTTAGGATTACTTTGGGGGTCTCTTCACCACCCCCAAAGTATTCCTAAAGCAAGATATACTGGAACTATAAAGACTGTGTTGCTATTCAGACCAACTGAGGATTCCGTGCCTTATCAAATCCCTGATACACCGGCGGCTACAAGCGCAGCACACGAGGCTACATAGTATCGTGGCCAGGTCATCCGACGTGGGGAAAGCAAGTATAAGTCCCAGCGTCTGCCGGCTCTTGGTTACTACGGAGCGGCAGCCAGAGGACCTTAAAGACACGGGCAAGCAAGTCACAGCAGTATCCTGCGACGACAGGAGCAGACAAGAGTGATCTTGGATTATAAGCTGATGATCTGAAAGAACTGCACTGCACAGTGAGTACAAGCGGGACGCCGCGAATACACTCACCTAAGTGAATTTCTCTGAACTGCAGTATTGTCACTCTCCTCCAAAGGATTAGGACTGCGAATTGTATAGGACATTGTGAAAGTTTCATCTGTAGTTATCAACTACTATAAACCACCAGTCGGTAGCTTGGGATTTTTTATGCATATGAATTGACTATCCCCCATTTCTAGTCCCACTACGGCGGGTCGGATCAATTTTTTAGTGTTTTAGTGATTTTAGGGAATTTATTTTATCCATTTTATTTTTATTGTGATTATGCGTTTATGGAATAAGTGATTATAAATTATATGTACGTAAATAAATTGTATGATTCTGCATAAGTGAGAGTGCCCAGTATTTTTTATTTGTATTTTTTATTTGTATTTATTTATTATTAGAGGAAGGGCGGATCCTCTTTACTGGAAGCACCTCCTCCATATTTTTTCTCAGTCCTGTGCGTCTCACAAATCTTTGTTCTGTTAATTATTGATGTCTATTGCCTCCTTGTGGGGGATTTTGGACAATTTCAATACCTGCAAAACTCAGTGCCTTACTATCTCCATTATGTACTGACCTTACATGTTTTACAAGTCTAGGTCACCCTTTTCCTGTTGCTATGGAGTTAGCATGTTCCCTGAACCTATCACACAGACACCTAATAGTTTTCCCTATATAAAACCGGCCACAATTACATTGTATGAGGTAAACTTCTTTAGCTCATACAATGTAAACTTAATTAGACAGTTAACTCTATGCTGTAACCCTCCAAAGGTTAAAACATCCCATTGGGGGTTAAACTTACAGTATGGGCAATGCCCACATCTACGGCCTTTTGGGATCCAATTCCTTAACCACATATTCATTTTTTTCTCAGTGAAGCGGCTCCTCACTAGCCTGTCTCTCAGAGTATGGCTTTTTCTGAAAGCTATTAATTGCTTGGTACCTTTTATCCCCTTAAAGCAGTGGTGGCAAACCTATGGCACGGGTGCCAGAGGCGGCACTCAGAGCCCTCTCTGTGGGCACCCGCACTCTGGAAAAAGTCTATGGTGTACCAATTTGCCTTAGACTTTACCTGACATTCATCAGCACAGGGCACACTACGAACAGCGCAGGCAGAGCATTGAATGTAGGCAGGCTATTATAGCTAAATGATAAAGTACATTGAAGATATACTGTATTGAATGATAGTATTCAGGATAGATTGCCGTGTTGACACTATGCGATAAATAAGTGGATTTTGGGTTGCCGTTTGGGCACTCAGTCTCTAAAAGGTTCGCCATCACTGCCTTAAAGGGTTTCTGTCACCCCAATTTTCTCTATTAAACAGGCTGACATTATAGATGTGAATATGTCACCTGAATTTAACTCCTGCTGGCCCCGTCTGCCGTCTGCGCCGTCCCGTTCAGTATTTGGCGCAGGTGCAGTGAGAAAGCCGCTGAGTTAAATTCAGGTGACATTTTCACCTCTATAATGTCAGCCTGTTTAATAGCGAAAATTAGGGATGACAAAAACCCTTTAGATTATCATCTGCCTCCAATATACTCTAGTTGTCCCTTATTGCACGTTTAATCCTATACTGTATTGATTGTATCCCTTTTTCTCTCAAAGCCCGGTACATTTTATTCTGCTAGCCTTGTGGAAAGGCCGGCAAATACCATAATGGTAGTTTGGGGATAAGTAAATTGGTAACTTATATAGTTTCCGAATTGCCTTCCAAGACATAATCGTATCCCTTAGAAGTATTGCGCTTTTGATCTCTTCCAGGATATCCCTAAGCCTAGTGTGTAAAATTGTAGGCAGTTCCCATGGATAGACCATCTCCATTTCTAGGGGTTCAGCTGAGAAATGGGATGTGCCCCATATCTAGTCCCCACCATACATATATTATGGATGTTGTCTCTTTAAAGATGGTGCCTGCCCCACTCAACACACATCACGCCCTCTCTACTCACACAGTGGACACCCAGGGCTAATGTCGGCGTTGCAAGGGTCTCAAAACATCTGTGGCGGGCCCAGCCCCAATGAATATGTCCCAGATCTCTAAGTCGCCCCCCCCCCCCCATCCCCCTACACACTGCATTTTGAATTCTGCATACACATACCTCTTAAATCCTCTGCCTCCCAAGTGATGTCTCCTCTGATGTAGATCTTCTCTGTCATCATCTTCTCCATTTGGTCCGTACAACTTCTTTCAGTTGCTCCATGTCTCTGCTGAGTGTAACACACATACATCTTAGCTTCCTCACATTTCTATCATCATACCACAACCTGGAGTCCCCACAGTGTTATCCTGCTGCTCGCTGTGCTCCCCAAAAGCCCCAAATACTATCCTGAAGAAAAATGAGTGCCCCCATAGTAATAGTGCCCCTCAAAGTCCAACCAATAATAATTCCCTTCTAGAATGCCCTCATTAGTAATAATGCCCCCTACAGTGCCCCCTACAGTGCCCCCAACTGTGATAATGCTCCCTAAGAATGCCTCCATTAGTAGAAGAGCCCCCAGTATTAATAATACCCTCACAGAGCCCCCAGTAGCCCCCAGAAGATTTCTAAAGTCCCTTCAATAGAGCCCCCACTAGTAAAAGGATGCCTAATGTCCCCTGGATTTATAATACCCCTACAGTGCCACCAGTATTTATACTGCCACCTACTGTTATAACGCTCACCCTGAAGTGCCCCCAGTATTTATAATGCCCCCAGCAGTGTCCCATGTAGTTATATTCCTCCCTCCACCATATATTCTCACATAAATAACGTCACACCATCTCTCCTGCCCCCCTCCAAAATACAGTCCTTTGTAAATAACATAATTTTCCTCCTTTTAGCCCCTCAAATATATAGTCCCATGTAAATAACACTATTTCCCTCCCTCCGCCATAGAGTCCCATGTAAATAACATTGCACCATGTCTCCAGCCCCTCCAATATACAGTCCCATGTAAATATCATCCCTCTCTAACTACAGCCCCCTCCAAAATACATTACTGTGTAAATAACATCACCTTCTCCCCAGCCCCCTCCAAAATACAGTCCCAAGTAAATAATATCACCCCCTCCCCAGCTGCCTCCAACATTCAATCCCATGTAAACATCACCCCCTCAACATTCAGCCCCATGAAAAAAACATAATTCCCCTCACTAGCCTTCAACATACTGTCCCATGTAAATAACATTGCCCACTCAACATTCAGTCCTATGTAAATAACATCACTACCTTCCTCAGACCCCTGTAACATTCAGTCCTATGTAAATAACATCACTGCCTTCCACAGCCGCCATCAACTTACAGTCCCATGTAAATAATATCACTGCTTCCCCCAGCCATCTCCAACATACAGTCCCATGTAAATAACAAAATCCCCTCCCACTGCCCCTTCAACATACAGTCCCATGTAAATGACATCACCCTGCCCCAGCCCCCTCCAGCATTCAGTCCTATGTAAATACCATCAGTCCCTCCCACACTTGCCATGAACATACAGTCCCATGTAAATAACATCACTTCCACCCCTAGCCCCCTCCAACATACAGTCCCATGTAAATAGTATCACTCCCTCCTACAGCCACCATCAACATACAGTCCCATGTAAATAACATGGCCCCCTCCCCAGCCACCTCCAACACACAGTTCCATGTAAATAACTTCCCTCCCTTTAGCCCTAACATACAGCCCCAGTTAAACAACCACAACCCCCAGCATTGCTCTGCCTCCCTTCACTTCCTTCTCATGTAACAGACCTCACCACAGCTTCTTCCCCCAGGACTTCTCCTCTTCACTGCCGTCCTCTCCTGCACTGGTCACATAATGGTGACATCGTAGCAGGTCCTTCTCAACCACTGCCTCTTTTAATGGTCACATGACCTGTGATGTCATCATAGGTCCTTCAGTTCTTCCGGTTCATTAGATTCAATTGCATTGCCGTCCAGAGGGCAATACAGTTCTATCTAGCAGGCAGGACATTCAGGGCCTGGGACAAAACATCAGGGGCCCAGGCCCCAAATGTTTTAACCTAGCAACGCTCCTTGATTAAAGTTATTGGGGTCAGAATATGGTGATGCAAAGAAAAACATTTTTTTAATGATTTTTAGTTTGTTTTCATTATTAAAACACAAGAAAAACTATGTACCGTAAATATATTATTCCTGTAATTTTACTAATCCACAGAATGAAGAGAAGTTTTTTTTTTCCCCATTTCAACCCGTTTGGAATTTTTTCCCAGCTTTCCAATACATCGTATGCAATATTAAATGGCACCATTAGAAATTACAACTCTTCCCATAGAACACAAGCCCTGATATAGTATGGTTATCTAAATGCAAAAAATGCCACGTATGTCCTCAAAGGGTTAACACCATCTGCTACACCTTTTTAGAAGCTTTCTAACATAAAAAAAAGTATAACAATTTTTATGGTGCAGTGTGTTATTAAAACAGGCTGTTTGTTAACACAGTCAATAGTAATGAGTGAAGTTTTCATAAATTCGATTTGGTTGCTTTGCTGAACTTCAACAAGAAATTAGATTCGTTATGAAGTACTTTGTCACAAATCTCATTCCATTGTATGTAGCAGACGTAATGATGGGGAATGGCGATGGCGCCACCCCCCCATCATTTAACCAGTCAGATATTCATGGGTGCAAAAAATATATACCTCGTTCATTTGATAGCAGACAGGCCATCTTGATTGAAGAAAACGTGCTGAGCGGAAGCGGTGATGGTTAATTTAGACGCCTGGGTAGCGTGCCAATGTGGTGACGTCACACGTCAGTGCATACAAGATTTGGCACATTTTCATCAATTAAAACACATTTTCATCTATTAAGATGGCAGTGACAGCCTATCCATGATCATGAGCTGTGTATGTATTTTAGGTTTTTTTTAAACGTCATGTCAGGAAAAATGTATTCGTTACTAAGAAGCATGAGAAAATTTGACTTTGTGGCAAATACATTTTTTTATGAAATTCTGATCAAAGTCCACTTCGGATACTTGGATTTGCTCAACACTAACCGTCAATCATGCGTTTACCCATAGCTATATAAGTCAGTGGCACGGTGTGATCACAGTGTAATGCCTCATTCACACGTCAGTGTTTTGGACAGTGATTCCCATCAGTGATTGGGAGCCAAAACCAGGTGTGGAGCCTCCACAGATATAAGGTATGAGAGAAAGATCTGCACCTGTTCTGTGTTTACGGAAATCACTGACCAAACACTGACTGTGTGAATGAGTCATTAGTCTCTATTCATTTTAAATGAGTAGGGGGCCTCCACATGTTTTGTCCCAGGAGATCCAGCCCTGCTTAGTGATACTCAAATTTGTTAAAGCTCTTCATAAAACTTGTAGACTTAAATAATCAAAAACATGAAGATAGCAGTGACTAAGATATTTTTTGTACAGTATCTGTACTTGTGTTATCACACATACTTATTCTGAATGAGAATATATTTTTATATATGGACTGTGAAATACAATGCTGGTTGAATCACGCTAATTATTAAGCATGTTAAATATAAGCTACATATTATAGATCTATAAAATATAGAATATTAGTAAGGTTATATTTACACAACAGTGGTGAAGAACAGATGTTAAAAATGGCAAAGTGGTCTTTTTTTCACAGCCATCTTTTCACGGATGCCTTTCTTAAAAACATCCATTGAAAACGGCCTTGAATTTTATGAGAGCTGTTGGGTCGAGAAAAACGGACAAAATAGAACATATCCAATTTTTTTTTTATGGCTGGTATTAACAGTATGCTGCAAAAATGGACAGATGAATACACTCATAGTCTGTCATTCTTCTGAACATGACCATGTAATGGTCATTAAAAAAAACGGTTGTCACGCTGCCGTTTTTCACTGTCATGTGCATAAGGTCTATATGTCAACAAAATGTCTGTATTGCTTATCATTTCACTATACGCTGAAGAAAACTATACTGCATGCACTCAAGTAAAAAAAAATGGATGTAGTACATTATAGTAAACGGTAAATGATTACCTCTGGATGGACTCATTATTCTTATTTTTGCTGTTCATGCCATAAATAAAATTGAACTATTTCCCAGATATGGAACTGAGTCTGTAGTCAGAGCAAACATCATGTCTTTGTGTTGCTTGTGTCTGCATCATGCACTTCAGTGGGTGGCAATAAACCAATTGGCATTTTAGAATTATATGTCACGTATTGCTTAATTTAGACAACAATATAGTATAAAAAGCTTGGTGACTGGCGGGATAACTGGCATGAGCCACTGCCCATCTTCATGAATTACATTTGTTAGGATTACACAATATATATGTTAACTAAGGAGGACATTTAGAAAGACAAGCATTTTTATCAACGGTCTTGACTCCCCTTGCTCAGCCTCTGGCGCAGGCCTCTGCATAGATTTGGAGCATCTGTGACAAACTAAATATGGCAGCATCCTAGCTGCTGTTGATTTCTAGCTTCATTCACACCAGAAAATTGGCATGAATGATGATAAACGTGCTGGCCCTGCTGGCCCTGCCCCATGCCCTTAACACGCTACTTTTCTCACCACTTTAGAAAAGTGATGAGAAGGAGGAAAAGTCGTGAGTAATTCTCAAAAATGGTGTGCAGCATAAATTGTGTCTTTTTAATACCACAACAGTCGAGTAACTAACATGTAGAAGGTAGATTGTAGACATTCAGATTCAGTGAACAGAGAATTTTTTTTTTAAGGGATTGCCACATGGAAAATATTCTACATTATTTAGACCAGCAACTGGATCTGAATATTTTTCTAATTGCATGTAATTAAAAAATTAATGTAGCCACCAAGTAACTTTAGGTTATTTTTCTCCTCTGACCCAATATGATGTCCTCCTGTGCCTCTGCCTAATTAATGTGTCTGGCATGTTGAGAGGTAGTGTAGCTGTTTTGCGTAGAGACAAGTTCCACATCAAATTGTCACTGATAAGATGAGTCTCAAAGTACAACTAATTCAATTACCTACCCTTAAAAGGAACTTGTCACATTGAACATATTAAATTCATCATCGTGTTATAGTGCAGATGGAACTGAGCAAACCAATATATAATTTTGTGGGAAACACTATATAATCCTGCTTATTTTGGGCCCAGGAGTGCAGTGGGTTCTGTTACACGGAGATTAACAGTTGTCTTTGTGTTCACTCTTATATGGGGTTGTCAATCATTTAGAAGGACCACCCACTAAACATAGACATAGTAAGGCTACTTTCACACTAGCGTTCGGGGCTCCGCTTGTGAGTTCCGTTTGAAGGCTCTCACAAGCGGCCCCGAACGGATCCGTACAGCCCCAATGCATTCTGAGTGGATGCGGATCCGCTCAGAATGCATCAGTTTGGCACCGTTTGGCCTCCGCTCCGCTCAGCAGGCGGACACCTGAACGCTGCTTGCAGCGTTTTCGTGTCCGCCTGGCCGTGCGGAGCCAAACGGATCCGTCCAGACTTACAATGCAAGTCAATGGGGACGGATCCGTTTGACGTTGACACAATATGGTGCAATTTCAAACGGATCCGTCCCCCATTGACTTTCAATGCAAAGTCAGGAGTCCCCATCAGATCGGAGTTTTCTCCGATCCGATGGTATATTTTAACTTGAAGCGTCCCCATCACCATGGGAACGCCTCTATGTTAGAATATACCATCGGATTTGAGTTACATCGTAAACCTCAGATCCGACAGTATATTCTAACACAGAGGCGTTCCCATGGTGATGGGGACGCTTCATGTTAGAATATACTGAGAACTGTGTACAGACCCCCCCTCCTCCTGTAATTAACTTATTGGTGGCCAGTGCGGGCCCCCCTCCCTCCCCAGTATTAAATATTACCAGTGCGGCGGCCTCCCCCTCCCTCCCTCCCCAGTATTAAATATGACCAGTGCGGCCTCCCCCTCCCTCCCTCCCCAGTATTAAATATTACCAGTGCGGCCCCCTCCCTCTATATTTATTGGTGGCCGGGCCAGTGCGGATTCCAAGTATTGTGAGCAGTGCGGCCTCCCCTCTCCCCCCCTAATTAAAATCACCCCCCCCCCCATCATTGGTGGCAGCGGAGAGTACCGATCGGAGTCCCAGTTTAAATCGCTGGGGCTCCGATCGGTTACCATGGCAACCAAGACGCTATTGCAGTCTTGGCTGCCATGGTTACTTGGCAATAAATACAAGCATTATACTTACCTGAAGAGCTGCGATGTCTGACCGGCCGGGCGCTCCTCCTACTGGTAAGTGACAGGTCTGTGCTATAGGCAATGCGCCGCACAGACCTTTCACTTACCAGTAGGAGGAGCTCCCGGCCGGTCAGACATCGCAGCTCTTCAGGTAAGTATAATGCTTGTATTTATTGCCAAGTAACCATGGCAGCCAAGACTGCAATAGCGTCTTGGTTGCCATGGTAACCGATCGGAGCCCCAGCGATTTAAACTGGGACTCCGATCGGTACTCTCCGCTGCCACCAATGATGGGGGGGGGGGGGGTGATTTTAATTAGGGGGGGAGAGGGGAGGCCGCACTGCTCACAATACTTGGAATCCGCACTGGCCCGGCCACCAATAAATATAGAGGGAGGGGGCCGCACTGGTCATATTTAATACTGGGGAGGGAGGGAGGGGGAGGCCGCACTGGTCATATTTAATACTGGGGAGGGAGGGGGGGCCGCACTGGCCACCAATAAGTTAAATACAGGAGGGGGGGGGGGGGTCTGCCCCCTGCTGCCTGGCAGCATCTGCCAGGCAGCAGGGGGCAGTTCGTGTACACAGTTCTCAGTATATTCTAACATGAAGCGTCCCCATCACCATGGGAACGCTTCTGTGTTTAGAATATACTGTCGGATCTGAGTTTTCCGAAGTGAAAAATCAGATCTGAAATAAACAGTTATGCAAACGGATCCGTTCTGAACGGATGCAAGCGTTTGCATTATAGGAGCGGATCCGTCTGTGCAGACACCAGACGGATCCGCTCCTAACGCAAGTGTGAAAGTAGCCTAAGAGCAGGGATTTCATGTAATACATTACAAGCTGTACTGAATATTTTTTTCTATCATATTCAGTGACCCAACCAGGAAGTATGGGTTTGCTACTTCATTATACAATTGACCCTAGGGCTTCCAATCTCCCAACTCAACCACCCTGTGTATATTCTGTATTAAAGTATACTTTTTATTATATGATATGAAAGAACTGAATTAGTGCTTTAAAATGACAAGCATCTTTCAAAGGGTCAGGTACCCCTTCAAGGGTTGTATATCATGGGTTTTCCACTTATTCCTTTCAACCTCATGTTGCCTCGGAATTTATTGGTCCACTCTAGCCTGATATTGTATTGGTTATATAATCTACGTTTCCCCATGTCAAAACGTATTCCTTTTACCTTTCTTGTGTACTTCTCATTATTTGATTTGTAGGGCCTGCATAGGCCCAGTGCTTTACCTATTGCTTCTCTTGATAATATGCTTGCTATCTAAGCTATTTCCTAACTACCCCTGACATGTTTCACCATTACACACATTATCCTCAGGGGTCTCAGAGTGATTACTTACTATGCTAATGACCAAGGAGACCCCTTCATTCCCTTCTGTACAACAGTTGCGTCCCCTGATGCAACATTTCTTTAATGGCTCCTCAGTAACATAACTGATGCTTTAGGTCAACCTGTCTGGGACACCCAAATTCTGACAAAAGTGCAAAGCATTTGTTGCTATTTATGAACATGGCTAATGTATTCCCTAATTTCTAGATAACACATTTTCAAACAATGCTGTGTATAAATTGAGTGTTGCAGTTAGAATTCATACTCAACACAAAATAAAGCTGCAATGTTGTGTTCAGCAATACCTGTGCTTGTCCATTATGGTAAAGGAAAAGTGCTTCATCAGGACCCTATCTAAAACAGATTTTTAATAGAAAGAAAATGTTTGCAGCCATAAATCATGTCTGTTTATGTAGGAATAGTGTAGAGAAGGCTACTCCACTGGGATTTCTGTGAAGACCATAAGCTCATTTTACATCCAGCTACATAAACTCTTATATAGTTTCAAACTGCAATTGAGGTCAGTACGGACAAACTGAATAAGCATATATATAATGCAAAATCTACTTTCATAAGCTATTCTAAAAGTTCTCTGGTCAGGTGGACCACCGTAGTTATGGCTTGGACTGATTTATGAATAATTATAATAACTATTATTACTACTAGTACAATGTAACCTGTTACTAAAAAATATTTACATAATATTCTTCAGGTTGTGAGATAAATACTGCCTAGGCAGTGTACAGTGGGATCCGGCAGGGATCTTGCCACTTTCAGGTGAAATGCTGGCTTTTAGCTGGACAAAAAATATGTGCATGCAATGGTCTGGCCAAAACCTGGCATTATAGTGTATGGGGTTTGGCATTGAACTGTAGTATCCCGTACTGCCATATCAGGAAAACTCAAACAGGCTGTTCTGATCTGGAACAGCCCGCCGGATCTGGCCTAACAGAGATGTGAAAAGATAGCATAAAATCTAATTTGATACAAGTTAGTGAGAACAATTTAGAGTCAGTTTGGGTAACCTTGCAGCTTGATAATCATAAGGTAACTCATGTAGGTGTGATATATAGACCATCTAGCCAAGTCAAAGAATTAGATTATCTACTAGTTGAGGAAATAGCTAAAATGACCTTGAAGGGGGAAGTTATCATTATGGGAGACTTCAATCTTCCTGATGTAAACTGGAAAACCAAAATAGCTAGTTCTGCCAGGAGTACAGATATTCTAAATTCCCTACTGGGATTATCTATACAGCAAGTAGTTGAGGAGCCAACCCGGAAGGAGGCCATTTTAGATTTAGTATTCACAAATGGGAATTTGGTATATGATATTACTGTAGGGGAAAGCTTGGGATCTAGTGATCACCAGTCAGTGTGGTTTACTATAAGTACAGTGACTGAGTCACGCCACACAAAAACAAAAGTTTTAGATTTTAGAAAAACTGACTTTTCTAAAATTAGATTAGTGGTATACGAGTCCCTATCAGATTGGAACATTTTCATTGAAGTCCAGGAGAAATGGGACTACTTAAAAGTGGCACTATTCAAGGCAACAGAAAATTTAATTAGGCTTGTCAGTAAAAGCAAAAAAAGGAAGAGACCACTGTGGTACTCAGCAGAAGTGGCCAAAATCATTAAAAACTAAGGATTTAGGAATTATAAAAAAAAAAAAAAAAAAAAAAAAAAAAACGAGGGTGACAGGCAAATTTATAAGATTAGGCAGAGAGAGGCCAAACAAGTTATAAGCGCTTCTAAAGCACAGGCAGAAGAGAAATTAGCTCAGTCAGGGAAAAAGGGTGATAAGTAGAGTTGAGCGAACACCTGGATGTTCGGGTTCGAGAAGTTCGGCCGAACATCCCGGAAATGTTCGGGTTCGGGATCCGAACCCGATCCGAACTTCGTCCCGAACCCGAACCCCATTGAAGTCAATGGGGACCCGAACTTTTCGGCACTAAAACGGCTGTAAAACAGCCCAGGAAAGGGCTAGAGGGCTGCAAAAGGCAGCAACATGTAGGTAAATCCCCTGCAAACAAATGTGGATAGGGAAATTAATTAAAATAAAAATTAAATAAATAAAAATTAACCAAAATCAATTGGAGAGAGGTTCCATAGCAGAGAATCTGGCTTCCCGTCACCCACCACTGGAACAGTCCATTCTCAGATATTTAGGCCCCGGCACCCAGGCAGAGGAGAGAGGTCCCGTAACAGACAATCTGGCTTCATGTCAGCAGAGAATCAGTCTTCATGTCATAGCAGAGAATCAGGCTTCACGTCACCCACCACTGTAAGAGTCCATTTTCATAAATTTAGGCCCAGCACCCAGGCAGAGGAGAGAGGTCCCGTAACAGACAATCTGGCTTCATGTCAGCAGAGAATCAGTCTTCATATCATAGCAGAGAATCTGGCTTCCCGTTACCCACCACTGGAACAGTCCATTCTCAGATATTTAGGCCCCGGCACCCAGGCAGAGGAGAGAGGTCCCGTAACAGACAATCTGGCTTCATGTCAGCAGAGAATCAGTCTTCATATCATAGCAGAGAATCAGGCTTCACGTCAGCCACCACTGCAACAGTCCATTGTCATAAATTCAGGCCCAGCACCCAGGCAGAGGAGAGAGGTCCCGTAACAGACAATCTGGCTTCATGTCAGCAGAGAATCAGTCTGCATGTCATAGCAGAGAATGAGGCTTCACGTCACCCACCACTGCAACAGTCCATTTTCATAAATTTAGGCCCAGCACCCAGGCAGAGGAGAGAGGTCCCGTAACAGAGGATCTGGCTTCATGTCACCAGAGAATCAGTCTGCATGTCATAGCAGAGAATCAGGCTTCACGTCACCCACCACTGCAACAGTCCATTTTCATAAATTTAGGCCCAGCACCCAGGCAGAGGAGAGAGGTCCCGTAACAGAGGATCTGGCTTCATGTCACCAGAGAATCAGTCTGCATGTCATAGCAGAGAATCAGGCTTCACGTCAGCCACCACTGCAACAATCCATTGGCATATATTTAGGCCTAGCACACAGGCAGAGGAGAGAGGTCCCGTAACAGACAATCTGGCTTCATGTCAGCAGAGAATCAGTCTTCATATCATAGCAGAGAATCAGGCTTCACGTCAGCCACCAATGCAACAGTCCATTGTCAGATATTTAGGCCCAGCACCCAGGCAGAGGAGAGAGGTCCCGTAACAGAGGATCTGGCTTCATGTCAGCAGAGAATCAGTCTTCATGTCATAGCAGAGAATCAGGCTTCACGTCACCCACCACTGTAAGAGTCCATTTTCATAAATTTAGGCCCAGCACCCAGGCAGAGGAGAGAGGTCCCGTAACAGAGGATCTGGCTTCATGTCACCAGAGAATCAGTCTGCATGTCATAGCAGAGAATCAGGCTTCACGTCACCCACCACTGCAACAGTCCATTTTCATAAATTTAGGCCCAGCACCCAGGCAGAGGAGAGAGGTCCCGTAACAGAGGATCTGGCTTCATGTCACCAGAGAATCAGTCTGCATGTCATAGCAGAGAATCAGGCTTCACGTCAGCCACCACTGCAACAATCCATTGGCATATATTTAGGCCTAGCACACAGGCAGAGGAGAGAGGTCCCGTAACAGACAATCTGGCTTCATGTCAGCAGAGAATCAGTCTTCATATCATAGCAGAGAATCAGGCTTCACGTCAGCCACCAATGCAACAGTCCATTGTCAGATATTTAGGCCCAGCACCCAGGCAGAGGAGAGAGGTCCCGTAACAGACAATCTGGCTTCATGTCAGCAGAGAATCAGTCTGCATGTCATAGCAGAGAATGAGGCTTCACGTCACCCACCACTGCAACAGTCCATTTTCATAAATTTAGGCCCAGCACCCAGGCAGAGGAGAGAGGTCCCGTAACAGAGGATCTGGCTTCATGTCAGCAGAGAATCAGTCTGCATGTCATAGCAGAGAATCAGGCTTCACGTCAGCCACCACTGCAACAGTCCATTGTCATAAATTCAGGCCCAGCACCCAGGCAGAGGAGAGAGGTCCCGTAACAGACAATCTGGCTTCATGTCACCAGAGAATCAGTCTGCATGTCATAGCAGAGAATGAGGCTTCACGTCAGCCACCACTGCAACAATCCATTGGCATATATTTAGGCCTAGCACACAGGCAGAGGAGAGGTTCATTCAACTTTGGGTAGCCTTGCAATATAATGGTAAAATGAAAATAAAAATAGGATTGAATGAGGAAGTGCCCTGGAGTCCAATAATATATGGTTATGGGGAGGTAGTTAATGTCTAATCTGGACAAGGGACGGACAGGTCCTGTGGGATCCATGCCTGGTTCATTTTTATGAACGTCAGCTTGTCCACATTGGCTGTAGACAGGCGGCTGCGTTTGTCTGTAATGACGCCCCCTGCCGTGCTGAATACACGTTCAGACAAAACGCTGGCTGCCGGGCAGGCCAGCACCTCCAAGGCATAAAAGGCTAGCTCTGGCCACGTGGACAATTTAGAGACCCAGAAGTTGAATGGGGCCGAACCATCAGTCAGTACGTGGAGGGGTGTGCACACGTACTGTTCCACCATGTTAGTGAAATGTTGCCTCCTGCTAACACGTTGCGTATCAGGTGGTGGTGCAGTTAGCTGTGGCGTGTTGACAAAAGTTTTCCACATCTCTGCCATGCTAACCCTGCCCTCAGAGGAGCTGGCCGTGACACAGCTGCCTTGGCGACCTCTTGCTCCTCCTCTGCCTTGGCCTTGGGCTTCCACTTGTTCCCCTGTGACATTTGGGAATGCTCTCAGTAGCGCGTCTACCAACGTGCGCTTGTACTCGCGCATCTTCCTATCACGCTCCAGTGCAGGAAGTAAGGTGGGCACATTGTCTTTGTAGCGTGGATCCAGCAGGGTGGCAACCCAGTAGTCCGCACAGGTTAAAATGTGGGCAACTCTGCTGTCGTTGCGCAGGCACTGCAGCATGTAGTCGCTCATGTGTGCCAGGCTGCCCAGGGGTAAGGACAAGCTGTCCTCTGTGGGAGGCGTATCGTCATCGTCCTGCCTTTCCCCCCAGCCACGCACCAGTGATGGACCCGAGCTGCGTTGGGTGCCACCCCGCTGTGACCATGCTTCATCCTCATCCTCCTCCACCTCCTCCTCATCCTCGTCCTCCTCGTCCTCCAGTAGTGGGCC
Source organism: Bufo gargarizans (assembly GCF_014858855.1). Taxonomy (NCBI): domain Eukaryota; kingdom Metazoa; phylum Chordata; class Amphibia; order Anura; family Bufonidae; genus Bufo; species Bufo gargarizans. The sequence continues at coordinate 447,164,449 of NC_058080.1, forward strand.
CTGGCTGGCCACATTTGTACCTGGCCTCTGCTGTTGCCAAAAACCTCCCTCTGAGTCACTTCGAAGAGACTGGCCTGAAAGTGCTAAAAATGACCCCTCTTCCTCCTCCTCCTCCTCCTCCTCCTGGGCCACCTCCTGTTCCATCATCGCCCTAAGTGTTTTCTCAAGGAGACATAGAAGTGGTATTGTAACGCTGATAACGGTGTCATCGCCACTGGCCATGTTGGTGGAGTACTCGAAACAGCGCAACAGGGCACACAGGTCTCGCATGGAGGCCCAGTCATTGGTGGTGAAGTGGTGCTGTTCTGTAGTGCGACTGACCCGTGCGTGCTGCAGCTGAAACTCCACTATGGCCTGCTGCTGCTCGCACAGTCTGTCCAGCATGTGCAAGGTGGAGTTCCACCTGGTGGGCACGTCGCATATGAGGCGGTGAGCGGGAAGGCCGAAGTTACGCTGTAGCGCAGACAGGCGAGCAGCGGCAGGATGTGAACGCCGGAAGCGCGAACAGACGGCCCGCACTTTATGCAGCAGCTCTGACATGTCGGGGTAGTTGTGAATGAACTTCTGCACCACCAAATTCAGCACATGCGCCAAGCAAGGGATGTGCGTCAAATTGGCTAGTCCCAGAGCTGCAACGAGATTTCGCCCATTATCACACACCACCAGGCCGGGCTTGAGGCTCACCGGCAGCAACCACTCGTCGGTCTGTTGTTCAATACCCCGCCACAACTCCTGTGCGGTGTGGGGCCTGTCCCCCAAACATATGAGTTTCAGAATGGCCTGCTGACGTTTACCCCGGGCTGTGCTGAAGTTGGTGGTGAAGGTGTGTGGCTGACTGGATGAGCAGGTGGAAGAAGAGGAGGAGGAAGCCGAGAAGGAGGAGGTGGCAACAGGAGGCAAAGAATGTTGCCCTGCGATCCTTGGCGGCGGAAGGACGTGCGCCAAACAGCTCTCCGCCTGGGGCCCAGCTGCCACTACATTTACCCAGTGTGCAGTTAGGGAGATATAGCGTCCCTGGCCGTGCTTACTGGTCCACGTATCTGTGGTTAGGTGGACCTTGCTACAGATGGCGTTGCGCAGTGCACACTTGATTTTATCGGATACTTGGTTGTGCAGGGAAGGCACGGCTCTCTTGGAGAAGTAGTGCCGGCTGGGAACAACATACTGTGGGACAGCAAGCGACATGAGCTGTTTGAAGCTGTCTGTGTCCACCAGCCTAAATGACAGCATTTCATAGGCCAGTAGTTTAGAAATGCTGGCATTCAGGGCCAGGGATCGAGGGTGGCTAGGTGGGAATTTACGCTTTCTATCAAATGTTTGTGAGATGGAGAGCTGAACGCTGGCGTGTGACATGGTTGAGACGCTTGGTGACGGAGGTGGTGGTGGTGGTGTTGGTGGTACATCCCCTGTTTGCTGGGCGGCAGGTGCCAACGTTCCTCCAGAGGCGGAGGAAGAGGCCGAGGCGGCAGCAGCAGAATAGGCCGAGGCGGCAGCAGCAGAAGAGGTAGCAGGGGGAGCCTGAGTGACTTCCTTGGTTTTAAGGTGTTTACTCCACTGCAGTTCATGCTTTGCATGCAGGTGCCTGGTCATGCAGGTTGTGCTCAGGTTCAGAACGTTAATGCCTCGCTTCAGGCTCTGATGGCACAGCGTGCAAACCACTCGGGTCTTGTCGTCAGCACATTGTTTGAAGAAGTGCCATGCCAGGGAACTCCTTGAAGCTGCCTTTGGGGTGCTCGGTCCCAGATGGCGGCGGTCAGTAGCAGGCGGAGTCTCTTGGCGGCGGGTGTTCTGCTTTTGCCCACTGCTCCCTCTTTTGCTACGCTGTTGGCTCGGTCTCACCACTGCCTCTTCCTCCGAACTGTGAAAGTCAGTGGCACGACCTTCATTCCATGTGGGGTCTAGGACCTCATCGTCCCCTGCATCGTCTTCCACCCAGTCTTGATCCCTGACCTCCTGTTCAGTCTGCACACTGCAGAAAGACGCAGCAGTTGGCACCTGTGTTTCGTCATCATCAGAGACATGCTGAGGTGGTATTCCCATGTCCTCATCATCAGGAAACATAAGTGGTTGTGCGTCAGTGCATTCTATGTCTTTCACCGCTGGGGAAGGGCTAGGTGGATGCCCTTGGGAAACCCTGCCAGCGGAGTCTTCAAACAGCATAAGAGACTGCTGCATAACTTGAGGCTGAGACAGTTTCCCTGGTATGCATGGGGGTGATGTGACAGACTGATGGGGTTGGTTTTCAGGCGCCATCTGTGCGCTTTCTGCAGAAGACTGGGTGGGAGATAATGTGAACGTGCTGGATCCACTGTCGGCCACCCAATTGACTAATGCCTGTACCTGCTCAGGCCTTACCATCCTTAGAACGGCATTGGGCCCCACCATATATCGCTGTAAATTCTGGCGGCTACTGGGACCTGAGGTAGTTGGTACACTAGGACGTGTGGATGTGGCAGAACGGCCACGTCCTCTCCCAGCACCAGAGGGTCCACTAACACCACCACGACCATGTCCACGTCCGCGTCCCTTACTAGATGTTTTTCTCATTGTTATGGTTCACCACAACAACAAATATATTATTTGGCCCAATGTATTGTATTCAAATTCAGCGGGATATAAATTTGAGGCCTAGTATTTAGGCGCTGGGTGACCGGTATGGATTTAGTGACAGAATTAGACTTGGAAATGCACAGAAGCGTGTGTGTGAAGTTATTCTGAATGACCCTATGTGCACCTTGAATATTATATACCCTTTTTGGGATAGATTTCAAATAGCTCTGATATAGCAGGAACCACTAAATTATGAAATTGCTAAATTGGGAATTGTATTTCAACCCAGAACAAAAAATGTGCTTTGACGGACACTAAATATCTTGCCCAGCAACAACAGTACAGCGGTAACGAGAGATTTAGCAGGATATAAATTTGAGGCCTAGTATTTAGGCGCTGGGTGACAGGTATGGGTTTAGTGACAGAATTAGACTTGGAAATACACAGTAGAGGGTGTGTGTGAAGTTATTCTGAATGACCCTATGTGCACCTTGAATATTATATACCCTTTTTGGGATAGATTTCAAATAGCTCTGATATAGCAGGAACCACTAAATTATGAAATTGCTAAATTGGGAATTGTATTTCAACCCAGAACAAAAAATGTGCTTTGACGGACACTAAATATCTTTCCAAGCAACAACAGTACAGCGGTAACGAGAGATTTAGCAGGATATAAATTTGAGGCCTAGTATTTAGGCGCTGGGTGACAGGTATGGGTTTAGTGACAGAATTAGACTTGGAAATACACAGTAGCGGGTGTGTGTGAAGTTATTCTGAATGACCCAATGTGCACCTTGAATATTATATACCCTTTTAGGGATAGATTTCAAATAGCTCTGATATAGCAGAAACCACTAAATTATGAAATTGCTAAATTGGGAATTGTACTTCAACCCAGAACAAAAAATGTGCTTTGACGGACACTAAATAACTTTCCCAGCTACAACAGGACAGCGGTAACGAGAGATTTAGCAGGATATAAATTTGAGGCCTAGTATTTAGGCGCTGGGTGACAGGTATGGGTTTAGTGACAGAATTAGACTTGGAAATACACAGTAGCGGGTGTGTGTGAAGTTATTCTGAATGACCCAATGTGCACCTTGAATATTATATACCCTTTTAGGGATAGATTTCAAATAGCTCTGATATAGCAGAAACCACTAAATTATGAAATTGCTAAATTGGGAATTGTACTTCAACCCAGAACAAAAAATGTGCTTTGACGGACACTAAATAACTTTCCCAGCTACAACAGGACAGCGGTAACGAGAGATTTAGCAGGATATAAATTTGAGGCCTAGTATTTAGGCGCTGGGTGACAGGTATGGGTTTAGTGACAGAATTAGACTTGAAAATACACAGTAGCGGGTGTGTGTGAAGTTATTCTGAATGACCCAATGTGCACCTTGAATATTATATACCCTTTTAGGGATAGATTTCAAATAGCTCTGATATAGCAGAAACCACTAAATTATGAAATTGCTAAATTGGGAATTGTACTTCAACCCAGAACAAAAAATGTGCTTTGACGGACACTAAATAACTTTCCCAGCTACAACAGGACAGCGGTAACGAGAGATTTAGCGGGATATAAATTTGAGGCCTAGTATTTAGGCGCTGGGTGACCGGTATGGATTTAGTGACAGAATTAGACTGGGATATGGCCAAAAAATAACCACACTATTGCTGGTTAAATGCACTTGGTGACGGGCGCAGCTTGCCCCTGATGTAGTATATGGCCAAAAAATGAACAGACTATTGCTGGTTAAATGCACTTGGTGTCACAGCTTGACCAACCACACTACTGAGGGTTAAATGCACTTGGTGACGGGCGCAGCTTGCCCCTGATGTAGTATATGGCCAAAAAATAAACAGACTATTGCTGGTTAAATGCACTTGGTGTGACAGCTTCACCCTGATGTAGGCTTTAGCCAGAAAACAACCACACCATTGAGGGTTAAATGCACTTGGTGACAGGCGCAGCTTGCCCCTGATTTTGTATATGGCCAAAAAATGAACAGACTATTGCTGGTTAAATGCACTTGGTGTGACAGCTTCACCCTGATGTAGGCTTTAGCCAAAAAACAACCACACCATTGAGGGTTAAATGCACTTGGTGACAGGCGCAGCTTGCCCCTGATTTTGTATATGGCCAAAAAATGAACAGACTATTGCTGGTTAAATGCACTTGGTGTGACAGCTTCACCCTGATGTAGGCTTTAGCCAAAAAACAACCACACCATTGAGGGTTAAATGCACTTGGTGACAGGCGCAGCTTGCCCCTGATTTTGTATATGGCCAAAAAATGAACAGACTATTGCTGGTTAAATGCACTTGGTGTGACAGCTTCACCCTGATGTAGGCTTTAGCCAAAAAACAACCACACCATTGAGGGTTAAATGCACTTGGTGACAGGCGCAGCTTGCCCCTGATTTTGTATATGGCCAAAAAATGAACAGACTATTGCTGGTTAAATGCACTTGGTGTGACAGCTTCACCCTGATGTAGGCTTTAGCCAAAAAACAACCACACCATTGAGGGTTAAATGCACTTGGTCGCAGCTTGTGCTGGCGCACCACAAGACACAAAATGGCCGCCGATCACCCCAGAAAAATGTGACTGACAAACGGTCTGGGCAGCCTAAAAACAGTGAGCAATTGAGGATCAGCAGCTCAATGATCCACAGCTGCAGATCGATCAGTTAATCAAGTCCTTTGGAGGAGTTAATCTGCCTAATCTCGCCCTACTGTCGCAGCCGCAACCTCTCCCTACGCTAATCAGAGCAGAGTGACGGGCGGCGCTATGTGACTCCAGCTTAAATAGAGGCTGAGTCACATGGTGCTCTGGCCAATCACAGCCATGCCAATAGTAGGCATGGCTGTGATGGCCTCTTGGGGCAAGTAGTATGACGCTTGTTGATTGGCTGCTTTGCAGCCTTTCAAAAAGCGCCAAGAAAGCGTCACAAAAGCGCCAAGAAAGCGACGAACACCGAACCCGAACCCGGACTTTTACGAAAATGTCCGGGTTCGGGTCCGTGTCACGGACACCCCAAAATTCGGTACGAACCCGAACTATACAGTTCGAGTTCGCTCATCCCTAGTGATAAGTAGAGTTGAGCGAACACCTGGATGTTCGGGTTCGAGAAGTTCGGCCGAACATCCCGGAAATGTTCGGGTTCGGGATCCGAACCCGATCCGAACTTCGTCCCGAACCCGAACCCCATTGAAGTCAATGGGGACCCGAACTTTTCGGCACTAAAACGGCTGTAAAACAGCCCAGGAAAGGGCTAGAGGGCTGCAAAAGGCAGCAACATGTAGGTAAATCCCCTGCAAACAAATGTGGATAGGGAAATTAATTAAAATAAAAATTAAATAAATAAAAATTAACCAAAATCAATTGGAGAGAGGTTCCATAGCAGAGAATCTGGCTTCCCGTCACCCACCACTGGAACAGTCCATTCTCAGATATTTAGGCCCCGGCACCCAGGCAGAGGAGAGAGGTCCCGTAACAGACAATCTGGCTTCATGTCAGCAGAGAATCAGTCTTCATGTCATAGCAGAGAATCAGGCTTCACGTCACCCACCACTGTAAGAGTCCATTTCCATAAATTTAGGCCCAGCACCCAGGCAGAGGAGAGAGGTCCCGTAACAGACAATCTGGCTTCATGTCAGCAGAGAATCAGTCTTCATATCATAGCAGAGAATCTGGCTTCCCGTTACCCACCACTGGAACAGTCCATTCTCAGATATTTAGGCCCCGGCACCCAGGCAGAGGAGAGAGGTCCCGTAACAGACAATCTGGCTTCATGTCAGCAGAGAATCAGTCTTCATATCATAGCAGAGAATCAGGCTTCACGTCAGCCACCACTGCAACAGTCCATTGTCATAAATTCAGGCCCAGCACCCAGGCAGAGGAGAGAGGTCCCGTAACAGACAATCTGGCTTCATGTCAGCAGAGAATCAGTCTGCATGTCATAGCAGAGAATGAGGCTTCACGTCACCCACCACTGCAACAGTCCATTTTCATAAATTTAGGCCCAGCACCCAGGCAGAGGAGAGAGGTCCCGTAACAGAGGATCTGGCTTCATGTCACCAGAGAATCAGTCTGCATGTCATAGCAGAGAATCAGGCTTCACGTCACCCACCACTGCAACAGTCCATTTTCATAAATTTAGGCCCAGCACCCAGGCAGAGGAGAGAGGTCCCGTAACAGAGGATCTGGCTTCATGTCACCAGAGAATCAGTCTGCATGTCATAGCAGAGAATCAGGCTTCACGTCAGCCACCACTGCAACAATCCATTGGCATATATTTAGGCCTAGCACACAGGCAGAGGAGAGAGGTCCCGTAACAGACAATCTGGCTTCATGTCAGCAGAGAATCAGTCTTCATATCATAGCAGAGAATCAGGCTTCACGTCAGCCACCAATGCAACAGTCCATTGTCAGATATTTAGGCCCAGCACCCAGGCAGAGGAGAGAGGTCCCGTAACAGAGGATCTGGCTTCATGTCAGCAGAGAATCAGTCTTCATGTCATAGCAGAGAATCAGGCTTCACGTCACCCACCACTGTAAGAGTCCATTTTCATAAATTTAGGCCCAGCACCCAGGCAGAGGAGAGAGGTCCCGTAACAGACGATCTGGCTTCATGTCAGCAGAGAATCAGTCTGCATGTCATAGCAGAGAATGAGGCTTCACGTCACCCACCACTGCAACAGTCCATTTTCATAAATTTAGGCCCAGCACCCAGGCAGAGGAGAGAGGTCCCGTAACAGAGGATCTGGCTTCATGTCACCAGAGAATCAGTCTGCATGTCATAGCAGAGAATCAGGCTTCACGTCACCCACCACTGCAACAGTCCATTTTCATAAATTTAGGCCCAGCACCCAGGCAGAGGAGAGAGGTCCCGTAACAGAGGATCTGGCTTCATGTCACCAGAGAATCAGTCTGCATGTCATAGCAGAGAATCAGGCTTCACGTCAGCCACCACTGCAACAATCCATTGGCATATATTTAGGCCTAGCACACAGGCAGAGGAGAGAGGTCCCGTAACAGACAATCTGGCTTCATGTCAGCAGAGAATCAGTCTTCATATCATAGCAGAGAATCAGGCTTCACGTCAGCCACCAATGCAACAGTCCATTGTCAGATATTTAGGCCCAGCACCCAGGCAGAGGAGAGAGGTCCCGTAACAGACAATCTGGCTTCATGTCAGCAGAGAATCAGTCTGCATGTCATAGCAGAGAATGAGGCTTCACGTCACCCACCACTGCAACAGTCCATTTTCATAAATTTAGGCCCAGCACCCAGGCAGAGGAGAGAGGTCCCGTAACAGAGGATCTGGCTTCATGTCAGCAGAGAATCAGTCTGCATGTCATAGCAGAGAATCAGGCTTCACGTCAGCCACCACTGCAACAGTCCATTGTCATAAATTCAGGCCCAGCACCCAGGCAGAGGAGAGAGGTCCCGTAACAGACAATCTGGCTTCATGTCACCAGAGAATCAGTCTGCATGTCATAGCAGAGAATGAGGCTTCACGTCAGCCACCACTGCAACAATCCATTGGCATATATTTAGGCCTAGCACACAGGCAGAGGAGAGGTTCATTCAACTTTGGGTAGCCTTGCAATATAATGGTAAAATGAAAATAAAAATAGGATTGAATGAGGAAGTGCCCTGGAGTCCAATAATATATGGTTATGGGGAGGTAGTTAATGTCTAATCTGGACAAGGGACGGACAGGTCCTGTGGGATCCATGCCTGGTTCATTTTTTATGAACGTCAGCTTGTCCACATTGGCTGTAGACAGGCGGCTGCGTTTGTCTGTAATGACGCCCCCTGCCGTGCTGAATACACGTTCAGACAAAACGCTGGCTGCCGGGCAGGCCAGCACCTCCAAGGCATAAAAGGCTAGCTCTGGCCACGTGGACAATTTAGAGACCCAGAAGTTGAATGGGGCCGAACCATCAGTCAGTACGTGGAGGGGTGTGCACACGTACTGTTCCACCATGTTAGTGAAATGTTGCCTCCTGCTAACACGTTGCGTATCAGGTGGTGGTGCAGTTAGCTGTGGCGTGTTGACAAAAGTTTTCCACATCTCTGCCATGCTAACCCTGCCCTCAGAGGAGCTGGCCGTGACACAGCTGCCTTGGCGACCTCTTGCTCCTCCTCTGCCTTGGCCTTGGGCTTCCACTTGTTCCCCTGTGACATTTGGGAATGCTCTCAGTAGCGCGTCTACCAACGTGCGCTTGTACTCGCGCATCTTCCTATCACGCTCCAGTGCAGGAAGTAAGGTGGGCACATTGTCTTTGTAGCGTGGATCCAGCAGGGTGGCAACCCAGTAGTCCGCACAGGTTAAAATGTGGGCAACTCTGCTGTCGTTGCGCAGGCACTGCAGCATGTAGTCGCTCATGTGTGCCAGGCTGCCCAGGGGTAAGGACAAGCTGTCCTCTGTGGGAGGCGTATCGTCATCGTCCTGCCTTTCCCCCCAGCCACGCACCAGTGATGGACCCGAGCTGCGTTGGGTGCCACCCCGCTGTGACCATGCTTCATCCTCATCCTCCTCCACCTCCTCCTCATCCTCGTCCTCCTCGTCCTCCAGTAGTGGGCCCTGGCTGGCCACATTTGTACCTGGCCTCTGCTGTTGCCAAAAACCTCCCTCTGAGTCACTTCGAAGAGACTGGCCTGAAAGTGCTAAAAATGACCCCTCTTCCTCCTCCTCCTCCTCCTCCTCCTGGGCCACCTCCTCTTCCATCATCGCCCTAAGTGTTTTCTCAAGGAGACATAGAAGTGGTATTGTAACGCTGATAACGGTGTCATCGCCACTGGCCATGTTGGTGGAGTACTCGAAACAGCGCAACAGGGCACACAGGTCTCGCATGGAGGCCCAGTCATTGGTGGTGAAGTGGTGCTGTTCTGTAGTGCGACTGACCCGTGCGTGCTGCAGCTGAAACTCCACTATGGCCTGCTGCTGCTCGCACAGTCTGTCCAGCATGTGCAAGGTGGAGTTCCACCTGGTGGGCACGTCGCATATGAGGCGGTGAGCGGGAAGGCCGAAGTTACGCTGTAGCGCAGACAGGCGAGCAGCGGCAGGATGTGAACGCCGGAAGCGCGAACAGACGGCCCGCACTTTATGCAGCAGCTCTGACATGTCGGGGTAGTTGTGAATGAACTTCTGCACCACCAAATTCAGCACATGCGCCAAGCAAGGGATGTGCGTCAAATTGGCTAGTCCCAGAGCTGCAACGAGATTTCGCCCATTATCACACACCACCAGGCCGGGCTTGAGGCTCACCGGCAGCAACCACTCGTCGGTCTGTTGTTCAATACCCCGCCACAACTCCTGTGCGGTGTGGGGCCTGTCCCCCAAACATATGAGTTTCAGAATGGCCTGCTGACGTTTACCCCGGGCTGTGCTGAAGTTGGTGGTGAAGGTGTGTGGCTGACTGGATGAGCAGGTGGAAGAAGAGGAGGAGGAAGCCGAGAAGGAGGAGGTGGCAACAGGAGGCAAAGAATGTTGCCCTGCGATCCTTGGCGGCGGAAGGACGTGCGCCAAACAGCTCTCCGCCTGGGGCCCAGCTGCCACTACATTTACCCAGTGTGCAGTTAGGGAGATATAGCGTCCCTGGCCGTGCTTACTGGTCCACGTATCTGTGGTTAGGTGGACCTTGCTACAGATGGCGTTGCGCAGTGCACACTTGATTTTATCGGATACTTGGTTGTGCAGGGAAGGCACGGCTCTCTTGGAGAAGTAGTGCCGGCTGGGAACAACATACTGTGGGACAGCAAGCGACATGAGCTGTTTGAAGCTGTCTGTGTCCACCAGCCTAAATGACAGCATTTCATAGGCCAGTAGTTTAGAAATGCTGGCATTCAGGGCCAGGGATCGAGGGTGGCTAGGTGGGAATTTACGCTTTCTATCAAATGTTTGTGAGATGGAGAGCTGAACGCTGGCGTGTGACATGGTTGAGACGCTTGGTGACGGAGGTGGTGGTGGTGGTGTTGGTGGTACATCCCCTGTTTGCTGGGCGGCAGGTGCCAACGTTCCTCCAGAGGCGGAGGAAGAGGCCGAGGCGGCAGCAGCAGAATAGGCCGAGGCGGCAGCAGCAGAAGAGGTAGCAGGGGGAGCCTGAGTGACTTCCTTGGTTTTAAGGTGTTTACTCCACTGCAGTTCATGCTTTGCATGCAGGTGCCTGGTCATGCAGGTTGTGCTCAGGTTCAGAACGTTAATGCCTCGCTTCAGGCTCTGATGGCACAGCGTGCAAACCACTCGGGTCTTGTCGTCAGCACATTGTTTGAAGAAGTGCCATGCCAGGGAACTCCTTGAAGCTGCCTTTGGGGTGCTCGGTCCCAGATGGCGGCGGTCAGTAGCAGGCGGAGTCTCTTGGCGGCGGGTGTTCTGCTTTTGCCCACTGCTCCCTCTTTTGCTACGCTGTTGGCTCGGTCTCACCACTGCCTCTTCCTCCGAACTGTGAAAGTCAGTGGCACGACCTTCATTCCATGTGGGGTCTAGGACCTCATCGTCCCCTGCATCGTCTTCCACCCAGTCTTGATCCCTGACCTCCTGTTCAGTCTGCACACTGCAGAAAGACGCAGCAGTTGGCACCTGTGTTTCGTCATCATCAGAGACATGCTGAGGTGGTATTCCCATGTCCTCATCATCAGGAAACATAAGTGGTTGTGCGTCAGTGCATTCTATGTCTTTCACCGCTGGGGAAGGGCTAGGTGGATGCCCTTGGGAAACCCTGCCAGCGGAGTCTTCAAACAGCATAAGAGACTGCTGCATAACTTGAGGCTGAGACAGTTTCCCTGGTATGCATGGGGGTGATGTGACAGACTGATGGGGTTGGTTTTCAGGCGCCATCTGTGCGCTTTCTGCAGAAGACTGGGTGGGAGATAATGTGAACGTGCTGGATCCACTGTCGGCCACCCAATTGACTAATGCCTGTACCTGCTCAGGCCTTACCATCCTTAGAACGGCATTGGGCCCCACCATATATCGCTGTAAATTCTGGCGGCTACTGGGACCTGAGGTAGTTGGTACACTAGGACGTGTGGATGTGGCAGAACGGCCACGTCCTCTCCCAGCACCAGAGGGTCCACTAACACCACCACGACCATGTCCACGTCCGCGTCCCTTACTAGATGTTTTTCTCATTGTTATGGTTCACCACAACAACAAATATATTATTTGGCCCAATGTATTGTATTCAAATTCAGCGGGATATAAATTTGAGGCCTAGTATTTAGGCGCTGGGTGACCGGTATGGATTTAGTGACAGAATTAGACTTGGAAATGCACAGAAGCGTGTGTGTGAAGTTATTCTGAATGACCCTATGTGCACCTTGAATATTATATACCCTTTTTGGGATAGATTTCAAATAGCTCTGATATAGCAGGAACCACTAAATTATGAAATTGCTAAATTGGGAATTGTATTTCAACCCAGAACAAAAAATGTGCTTTGACGGACACTAAATAACTTTCCCAGCTACAACAGGACAGCGGTAACGAGAGATTTAGCAGGATATAAATTTGAGGCCTAGTATTTAGGCGCTGGGTGACAGGTATGGGTTTAGTGACAGAATTAGACTGGGATATGGCCAAAAAATAACCACACTATTGCTGGTTAAATGCACTTGGTGACGGGCGCAGCTTGCCCCTGATGTAGTATATGGCCAAAAAATGAACAGACTATTGCTGGTTAAATGCACTTGGTGTCACAGCTTGACCAACCACACTACTGAGGGTTAAATGCACTTGGTGACGGGCGCAGCTTGCCCCTGATGTAGTATATGGCCAAAAAATAAACAGACTATTGCTGGTTAAATGCACTTGGTGTGACAGCTTCACCCTGATGTAGGCTTTAGCCAGAAAACAACCACACCATTGAGGGTTAAATGCACTTGGTGACAGGCGCAGCTTGCCCCTGATTTTGTATATGGCCAAAAAATGAACAGACTATTGCTGGTTAAATGCACTTGGTGTGACAGCTTCACCCTGATGTAGGCTTTAGCCAAAAAACAACCACACCATTGAGGGTTAAATGCACTTGGTGACAGGCGCAGCTTGCCCCTGATTTTGTATATGGCCAAAAAATGAACAGACTATTGCTGGTTAAATGCACTTGGTGTGACAGCTTCACCCTGATGTAGGCTTTAGCCAAAAAACAACCACACCATTGAGGGTTAAATGCACTTGGTGACAGGCGCAGCTTGCCCCTGATTTTGTATATGGCCAAAAAATGAACAGACTATTGCTGGTTAAATGCACTTGGTGTGACAGCTTCACCCTGATGTAGGCTTTAGCCAAAAAACAACCACACCATTGAGGGTTAAATGCACTTGGTGACAGGCGCAGCTTGCCCCTGATTTTGTATATGGCCAAAAAATGAACAGACTATTGCTGGTTAAATGCACTTGGTGTGACAGCTTCACCCTGATGTAGGCTTTAGCCAAAAAACAACCACACCATTGAGGGTTAAATGCACTTGGTCGCAGCTTGTGCTGGCGCACCACAAGACACAAAATGGCCGCCGATCACCCCAGAAAAATGTGACTGACAAACGGTCTGGGCAGCCTAAAAACAGTGAGCAATTGAGGATCAGCAGCTCAATGATCCACAGCTGCAGATCGATCAGTTAATCAAGTCCTTTGGAGGAGTTAATCTGCCTAATCTCGCCCTACTGTCGCAGCCGCAACCTCTCCCTACGCTAATCAGAGCAGAGTGACGGGCGGCGCTATGTGACTCCAGCTTAAATAGAGGCTGGGTCACATGGTGCTCTGGCCAATCACAGCCATGCCAATAGTAGGCATGGCTGTGATGGCCTCTTGGGGCAAGTAGTATGACGCTTGTTGATTGGCTGCTTTGCAGCCTTTCAAAAAGCGCCAAGAAAGCGTCACAAAAGCGCCAAGAAAGCGACGAACACCGAACCCGAACCCGGACTTTTACGAAAATGTCCGGGTCCGTGTCACGGACACCCCAAAATTCGGTACGAACCCGAACTATACAGTTCGAGTTCGCTCATCCCTAGTGATAAGGCATTCTTCAGATACATAAATGAAAAAAGGAAACTAAAACAAGGAATTACCAAATTAAAGCAAAAGAAGGAAGGTATATGGAAGAAGATAAAGAACTAGCTGACTGCCTCAATGAATACTTCTGTTCAGTTTTTACAAAGGAAAATGAAGGAAAAGGACCCCGGGAAAGAAGACTAATGATTATTTTGATGCATGTGTCTTTACAGAGGAAGAGGTTCTAAGTCAGCTGTCTTAGGGATCTTAGATTGTGAGCCCCATAGGGGACAGCTTGAGGCTATTGTCTGTAAAGAGCTGCAGAATATAATAGCACTATATAAGTGGGAAAAGTAATAATATTAATATTTACACTCACTGGCAAAAATAACACACAAGGAGTTATCGCAATCAAATGTATATGTGTGAATGATAATATACGTAAGTGACTACAATATTAAAGCAAAATTATATATATTGTGGAAAATTTTAAGGAAATTGAAAGGAAGCTAGTACCCTGCTTAGCTGGCTCTAACTTAGATACATGATAAGATATGGTTAGGCATCAAGGCATACAGGTTCCACATGGTATCCTGTGGCATATGTGTGCATAGATGTTGCAGCTGGAGATCCTGCACAAATCACAGTTATATGTTCTAAAGCCCTTTTTGGTGTGTATTAGTGGCAAAAAATATATATTATTTGCCGTTTAGCGGTGCAGTTATATGTTCTAAAGCCCTTTTTGGCGTGTATTAGTGGCACAAAGAAAGTATTTGCCGTTGTGTGGTAAAATGCGAAAATTAAAGCTCTTTTTGGCGTGTATTAGTGGCAAAAAATAGATATTTGCCGTTCAGCGGTGAAGTTATATGTTCTAAAGCCCTTTTTGGCATTTATTAGTGGCAAAAAGTAAATATTATTTGCCGTTCAGCGGTGCAGTTATATGTTCTAAAGCCCTTTTTGGAGTGTATTAGTGGCAAAAAAAATATATTATTTGCTGTTCAGCGGTGCATTTATATGTTCTAAAGCCCTTTTTTGTGTGTATTAGTGGCAAAAAATATATATTATTCACCGTTCAGCGGTGCAGTTATATGTTCTAAAGCCCTTTTTGGCGTGTATTAGTGGCATAAAAAAAGTATTTGCTGTTGTGGGGTAAAGTGAGAAAATTACAGACCTTTTTGGCGTGTATTAGTGGCAAAAAAATAGATATTTGCCGTTCAGCGGTGAAGTTATTTGTTCTAAAGCCCTTTTTGGAGTGTATTAGTGGCAAAAAATATATATTATTTGCTGTTCAGCGGTGCAGTTATATGTTCTAAAGCCCTTTTTGGCGTGTTTTAGTGGCAAAAAAATATATTATTTGCCGTTCTGCAGTGCAGTTATATGTTCTAAGACCTTTTGTGGCGTGTATAAGTGAAAAAAACTGATTTATTAGCCGTTGTGTGGTAAAATGAGAAAATTTGACTTTTTTTGTGGTGTTTTAATTTGCTTTTTTATTTATTTTTTTATTTATTTGATCTAACAGTATGTCAGACAGAGAAGTGCCAGGCCTTGCACAGAGGAGTGGCAGAGGCCTAAATGTTTCTGGCGTAGGCACAGGTCACAGCAGAGTAAGGGGGCGTGGCAGCAGGAGTCGCAGGAAGAGGCCTGAGTTCCCGGTTTCATGTCTTGACCAGCAACCCAGCGGTTCTTGAATGGCTGACTCGGTCATCCACTTTGTCCCAAGTGACATCAGACACCCCCAGCCAAGTGTCAGTGGGTTCGTCAGACACAACTCTTAGTTGGCATGGTCCGGGAGAAGGCCCTGTGCCCTCACATGTCCTACACCTGCCTCTGTCCTTTTCTGTTCCCTCAGCCAGAGAATTATTGTATGCTGTGGGCTCAGATCCACTATAAAGTGCGGACGAGCTACTAGAAGACAGTCAGCAACTACTGGCAAGCCAAGATGTGGAGTAGGCATCTGCCGCTTCCTCCACTAGGCAGGAAAGTAGTGATGAGCAGAATGGCATGGTAGCTGGTGTTGTGAGTGGCTTTGAGTCAGCAGGGTGGCAGCGGTGGGAGATTGGGAGCCAAACATGCCCGGGGTAGACCACCCACTTTGCAGGAGCCTACCTGCCCAGTTATTAGTGTTGCACAGGTTCAGGGAGGCAGCGGTGGTAGCAGTCAGTCAGTGTGTAGTGTTGGCAGTAAAATCACCTACTCGGCTGTGTGGCAGTTTTTTGCACTTCAGCCACTCATACACTGCAAAGCACAACCTTCTTGAGCTGCAGTAGCAGAACGGCATCCCCCAATATAGGCTGATATGTGATGTTTCCACCAAATGGAATTCCACCCTATATATGTTGTACCGACTATACGAACATAGAAATGCCATCAACGATTTCTTGATGATCCAAGCAGACAGCAGTACTCCCCTGTGTAACTTTGATGTCAGCTAGTGACAGCCCATGCGTGACACCTGCCGTTTGCTCAGGCCCTTTGAGCAGTCCACGTTATTTGTCAGTCGCCAGGACTACAGGATGAACAACATCATTACAAAGCTTCATATCCTGGAACAGATTCTGGTTAATCTGGCTGGTCAGGGGACTGGAGATGTGGCGCCTAGACCTCATGGCCACATGAACCCTGTGGGGGCTGAACTGGAGGAGGAGGACATTGGAGCACAAGCAATGTGTAGCGAAATGGGTGCTTTTTATACACAGTTGATAGGAGAGGAGGAGCAGGAGCAGCCAGAGGAGCTACAGGGTGATGAAGAAGACAAGGCAGAGAAACCAGACACACCATGGCAGTATGCAGTGGAGATGGAGGCAGGAAGTCCCTCTGAGTCACTTGCGCAAATGGCCCGATCCATGCTCACTTGCTTGAGTGGTGACAGCCGAATTGTCACCATTCGGCAGAGGGATAGCTTCTGGCTCTCCACCATGTTGGACACTCACTACTGGTCCAAAATAGAGCTTTTTTTAAACCCGCTGAGAGGGAGGATAAACTAAATTACTATAGAGACATCCTATGTAGTCAGTTGGCCGCTGCCTATCTGCGTCATCGTCCATAGCAGGTCTGACCGAGGGACCCTCTGCGCTCAAGTTCCTCACTTGAGTCTAGAGTCGCTGATGAGCAGCTTTCTTCACCCGCATAGTGAATAAACTACTCACCAGCAGCAGCAGCTAGACTTGGAGCAGGACCTGAACAAGCAGGTGGTGGCATACCTGGACAGCACCCTACCACCCCACATTAAACTGGAAAAGCTGTCCTGCCCAGCCAGTAGTGTGGCATTAGAGCGGGTGTTTAGTGTGGCGGGGTGTTTAGAAGAACTCGCCTGTCCAAAATGTGGAAAGACTGACAATTAATCAGGAGTGGATCAGCCAGGATTTCCACCCACCAATATGCATCAGACTAGATCATCCATGGTGCCACACCAACACTTTGACAAAAGAGACCGGTTTCTTCTGGTTACCTGCTGCAGCTACTATTCTGATCTGCCACCCGCCTGATGCCACACATCTGATGCCAAGTGCTCCTTCTTTCCCTCACCGTCTTCAGCTGGTACTAGTATTGCCACCCATCTCCCTACTCTGTGAACGGGTCACTTTGTAGTCTCCTGATGCTGCTGCCACCTTACCACTCAGGTCTCCTTATGCTACTGATGCCACCTCCACACTGTCATTGAGCCATCCCGTGGCCTCTTCTTGATGCTGCTGCTGCTGCCACCTTCACACTCTGTCATTGTGCCACTCTGTGGCCTCCTGCTGCTGCTGTTACCTCCACACCGAAATTGTGGCACCATGTGGCCTCCTCCTGATGCTGCTGCTGCTGCCACCTCCACATTCTGTCATTAGTAAAATGATGTCAAGTACAGACCTAAATACCCACAATGTGATTATAATACATGATTGCATAATTAAAAACCAGTAAACATAATTATGTGTATGTACATTCATAAAGGTAATTACATGATTGCAGTGTCTCATAATAAATGTCTCATAAAATGCCATATAGTGCAGATAAGTTACATGAAAAAATAAAATAGGTAGAGTGCCCAGTGCATAATTGGTTAATAACCTCACCTGTGTGTAGTGCAATTATTACAAGTCAAAAATAGCAACAGCTATATTGTACAGATAAATCAAAAACACCTACTACATCATTGGTGGTTCCAGTGGAAAGGATGGGGTCCCCAGCTGTGCAATGTGCATGTCAAAGCGATCCTGACGTGTCAGACCGCGCTCACCAGGACGTGCATCACGTGACTCCGGAACGTCAACATGATTATCACAAGAGTGTTCCAAGAGGTATTGCGGCAATGTCCAGGAGAGGAGGGAGAGACGCAGGCGGTCACCTGACCGGAATTATCACATGACTCGGACACACATATAAATAAAAGTAAATATAAATACTATAATCCGCCATTTCCTAACCTGTGATAGTATATATGTGATCTATCCTCTTCAGTGCCCTTGCAACCTACTCTATGTTGAAGAGACCACATGGGACCTGAAGACAAGATTAAATCAACATAGATATACAATATGTCAGAAAAGAAAAGATCTACCAGTTCCTAAACACTTCGTTGAGTTTGGACATAAAGAGAAGGACCTCAAATTTAGAATTTTGAATCATGTTCCACCCCTAAAGAGAGGTGGGGATTGGGAGCTGATACTCAAACAAAAAGAGCTCCAATGGATTTACAGGCTACAAACTCTTCGACCCAAGGGTCTCAATACAGAATTCAAATGGGGTCTTTTGGCTAGAATTATTTGGTTATTAATTATGCAATCATGTATTCTAATCACATTTTGGGCATTTAAGTCTGCACTTGGCATAATTTTACTGCTTGACAAAGGCCTCATTGATCTGGGCTGAAACATTGCGACTGGGGAAATAAATGGGTCCAACACCCTTCACTAATACTGGAGTGCTGCCTCATCAATTGATTTTTGAATATTGTCTATGGATGTTTTTCTAAAATTCAGGAGGGATTGCACCCATTTTCACTATTGACTATGCTGCTGCTTCTTGAAGATCTAGCCAACATTAATGGGTTTTGTTATTGTAGAAAATGTACTATTATAAAGTTGCCTATTATTTTATTCCATTAGGTATGAGCCCATCTGTGGATGGACCTGATTGCAATATATTTCTGTTAAGTCTCATTTTGTAGCTTAACAATAGTGCACCTGTACTTTAAAATTTAGATGAAGAGCTAGTGCAGTAATTTCTGATAGCAATTTCTCATGAACTATTTAAAGAATAAAAAATAAAAAATGTAAATGTGACCAGATGATTCTTGCATCTAAATATATTTACAAAAATGTATTTTGTCTTTCTTTACAGATGTGAGAACATTTCAGACTAAGGTAAGTGTACATACCTAGTATATGCACTTAAATCTATTATTTCTCGTCAGTGATTTTATGTTTACAGTATGTGAAAACAAGGTGTTTTTTTCAATTTGGACTTCAAAATACACTTTGTAGACCAGGGATCAGCAACCTTCAGCACTCTAGCTGCTGTGAAACTTCAACTTCCAGCATGCACACTTACTTAGCTATTCTTCTAACTCACCTAGAAAAGATAGGAGGATTCTGGGAGTTGTAGTTTCAGAACAGCTGGAGTGCTGGAGGTTTCTTATCTCTGTTGTAGACAATCAATTGAATCACATACTGTTGAATTCCTACTTAAAATATCTTAGGCTGAGTTCACACTTCAGTCATTTCCATGTTATTGTGAGCCAATACCAGTAGTGAAGCCTACTCAGAGATAAGGTATAATGGGAAGACTTTCACTTGTTCTATGTTTTTGACCTGCACCTGGTTTTGGCTCATAATAACTGATGGAAATAACTAACCAAATAACTGAAATGGGAACTTGGCCTTACTTGATAATAAATTGGGTGCCTATAATATGGCTTACTCTGAAGGCAGCAGATGTAGAGCCAATGGAGATGTTTTACTTCTCCAGCAATTGTTATAAATAAGCAAAAAAAATTGTTAATAATATGTGGATTAAATACATTTCTGGGAATCCCCTGAAAAATACAAATAAGTTCATTTGCTTCTCCTGGCAGCAAGAGTGGATAGCCAAAGCATAATTTTTGAAAATGTTTCTGTGTTTCATTAGTTTAATTGATGTAGTTTCTATTGTTTATGAGATTATGTTTTACTACTGTCATCTAGTGACATATGATAAAATGGAACTTTTTTGGGGAAAGTCACTAAAAATTGCATTGAAAAACGGACTTCTGGAAGAGTGGCTGTCTCAAGGAAAATGATCTATATGCCTAGGATATGATGGATTTCAAAGCTGCCACAGCAAATCTGGTATAGTTAATGGGGTAGTCTTCTCAAAGAGGTAGTCTTTTGAAGAGGTTGCATTGTGTTGTGTTTTGCATTTTTATTGTACCCTAGCAATGATAGTCTTTCATCCAGTATTCTGCAAATTAAAATCACAAATTATACGTGCCTTGTCTACAGATTAAGAGGAGCTTGTCAATGTAGCACAACTAAGCTGTAGCACAACTAAACCATGCAGATAAATCAGTCATTTAAAAATCACTATGACTATCAAATTTTTTAAAAGGCATATATATTTTCAATGTAATTGACAGCTCTATCAGCAAAAATATGCAGTGCAATCTGTAGGAAGCATACTATAGAGCAGGAAGAGCTGAGCAGATTGATATATAGTTGTATGAGAAAAGTACATTTATACATTTAATTTCCTGCTCTCTCTGAGTTTTCAATAAGGCGGTCCCGTCAGTGACAGCCTTCCCTCTAGGGCTGTTCTCACAGAGATTTACATATTTAGAAAAAAATTAGATCTGCACACCCTCTAGTGGTGGGTGCTCATAGAGAACAAAAGTCAATGCAATATAGAGAGGAATATCTATGTCACACCAAAAGATTATTTTTTCAAGCGATGCTTTAATACATATTTGTGCAATTATATCAACATCATTTTGTGTTTAATTTTCATCCAGAGTATGTATCAATACATGGGGCTGTAAAGAGAAGTCCCAATTTTTCGGTCAAAAGTGACCTTTACAAAGGGTTCTTGGCCCATATGTGTTTTTCTCTGGATGCATCCAGATATTCCTCTCTATGTTCTCACAGAGATAGATGATAAATAAAATCCAAGTTATACTGAATCTTTTCCCATAAAACTATATATTAATCTGCTCTCCCTGCTCTATAACATGCGGCCTGCATATTCCATTGCATTTTCATGGTGACAGGTTCCCTTTAAAATGTTAAATGTGTTAAATCAGCAGACTTCTGTCTGAATTCAATGTACATGAAAGTAAATTAAGTTTTCTCCTACCTAAGATGAATCCAAAAAACCCTGAAAAGGGAATAAAAGACTAAGCAAAATAATAAATAAATTAAACCAGTTTATTACTTGTAGAAAGTGGTTTTCTTTTGATGTAATTAACCCATAGGATACCAGCGCCGTACATGTATGGTGCAGGAAACTGGGACAAAAATCCAAGCGCCTTACAGCTACAGCGCTCTGATCAGCTGCAGGGGTCCAGCAGTCACTGATAGCAGGACCCCTGCTGTATGCGCTGGCATCAGTGAAAACACATTAACCATTGCAGTGCCACGGACAGTTCTGACAGCGGCTCGTGCGGTATCCTGCCGGGTGCAGGGTGTCCATCGTGTACCCACGCTGCTGTGACGGGGACCCGATGGCAGGGAAGGCAGTCAAATGCCTTCCTTAGGCATCATGGCTGCCTTCCCTGAGAGCCTGTGAGATCCAGCCCTCCAGCCCCCTGGATCTCACAGGCAGGAAGCTGTAAGTGTATTACAGTGAGTGATACACTTACAGCTAATGCATTACAATACAAATGTAAAGGGGATCAGACCCCCAAAGGTGAAGTCTCAGAGTGGAACAAAAAATAAAGGGAAAAAAGAAGCAAAAAAATAAGTTTCACAAAAAAACATTAAAAGTTTCAAGTTAAAAGTGTCCATTTCTCAAAATAAAGTTAAAAAAAATTGTAAAAAATAGGGAAAAAATAAAAGTATACATATTAGGTATCTCTGCGTTCGTATCGACCAGCTACATAAAAATATCACATGATCCACCACTTCAAGTGAACGCTGTAAAAAAAACAACATTTTGCTCATAAAAAGTATAACACCAAGTATTCAAAAAGTCTTATATACCCCAAAATAGTACCAATCAAACCATCATCTCAGCCCACAAAAAATGAGCCCCTACTTAAGACAATGGCCCCAAAAATAAAATAGGGCTCTCAGAAAATGGTAACACAAAAACTAGATTTTATTCTGTTCAAAAATGATTTCACTGTGTAAAACTTAACAAAAATTAAAATGGTAGACATATCAGGTATTGCCGCATCTGTAACAACCTGTTCTATACAAATATCACATTATATGCCCCCTGAGGTGATTGCTGTAAAAAAAAACTATGCCAAAACAGACATTTTTTTTACCTTGCCTAACAAAAAATACCAAGTGATCAAAAAGTCTTATGTATCCCAAAATGGTGCCAATCAAACGGTCATCTCATTCTGCAAAAAATTAGCCCCCACATAAGACAATCACTTAAAAAATAAAAACAAATGGCACCCATAAAACTATCCATCAAAATCTGCGCTGCAAAAGCCATATGGCGCTCCTTCCATTCTGAGTCCTGCCATGTGCCCCCACAGCCGTTTACCACCACATATGGGGTGTTTCCGTATTCAAGAGAAAATGGATAACAAATTATGGATATTTTTTCTCCTGTTACACTTTGTTAAAATAAAAAATTTATGGCTAAAGCAACATTTTATTGGAAGAAGCAAAACTTTTCATTTTATAGCCAACTGTTTCCTAATTCCATAAAACACTTAGGGGGTCAAAGTGTTTAATACCCCCTTAATATATTTTTTAAGTAGTGTAGTTTCTAAAATAGGGTAACTTTTTGAGGTTCTCCACTGTAGGGGTATGTCAATGTCTCTTCAAATACAAAATGGTGCCTAAAAACCATTCTAGTGAAAACTGCCTCCTAAATACATATGGCGTTCCTTTCCTTCTGAGCACTGCCATGTGCCAATAGAGCAGTTAACCATCACATATGGGGTATTTCTGTAAACTTCAGAATCAGAGTATAATATATTGAGGTTTATTTTGCTGTTTTTATTGCAAGAAAAATTTGAAAAAAAACAATCTACCAAAAAGTTAAATTTTGAAACTTCACCTGCATTTTCCTTTAATTCTTGTGTAACATCTCAAGGATTAACAAAGTTTGTAACATCAGTTTTGAATATTTTGAGGGGTATAGTTTCTAAAATAGGGTCATTTATGGGTGGTTTCCATTATGTAAGCCTCTCAAAATCACTCTATAACTGAATTGGTGCTTAAAAAAATTGGGGGAAATTTTTGTAAAAAAATTGAAAAATTGCTTCTAAACTTCTAAGCCTTCTAACGTCCAAAAAAAATAAAATTACATTTGAAAAATTATGCCAACTAAAATGGGGAATGTTGACTGATGAGGTAATACTATCTGTCTTCACAGTAGAGAAAATCAAATTTAGAAAATCGGAAATTTTTCTACATTTTTGGTAAATTTTGGATTATTTTATAAATAAAGGTGAACTATATCGACTCAAATTTACCACTGTCATGAAATTCAAAGTGTTATGAGAAAACAATCTCAGAATGGCTTGGATAAGTAAAAGTGTTCCAAAGTTATTACCACATAAAGTGACACATGTCAGATTTGCAAAAATTTGAAAAGAGGCCCGATACTGAAAGGTTAAGTACTTATTGTTTGTTTGTTGCAATGCTGATGATAAATAATGTAAAATTTAACTTAGCTTTCCTTTTTACACAAATTGTTATAAACAAGATATGGGCATTGTTCTGATCAGTATTCAGGCCTATATTCAAGTCAATAGAGGAGATAGATTGCAAAGAAATAAAGCATTTGCATTCTGACTCATTGTGATAAACAGCGAGACCCTCCATATTCAACGTGAAAGCAGTTATTCAAACTCTAAGAAATTCTTTGTATGTTGCAGAAAGAAGTTTTGGGAAACATACTGAAAGAGATTTATCAAGCTTCTATGCCAGTTTTTTTTTTGTGTCAAAAATTTGCAAATTGTGTCACAAATCTTTAGCATGTCACTTTTCCAAAAAGTGGGTTGAGTGTGGGTAAATGGCCCGACTCATTTAACAACATGTGCATCAGAAAACTGGTGCACATTTCACGGTCACCAGAAATCTACTACACACTACTCTCTGTCACTTGCATATACTACATATTGGTGAGTTTTCCTGTAAGCCTACTCAGCCATGATGGCATTTCATAGGCAAGATCATTATATCATTACCATCTATTGTAGAGCAGTGTAGTTTAGTGTTGAGGCCCCGCTCCCACACCCACCTAAGCATCTCTGCAGGTTTGTGGCAACCAGTTGTGCTCAAATACAAGGATTGCTACAAGGTTGCTTGCAGCCATAATTTAAATAATTTCAGAATAACCTCTAAATAATTGTGGCGCATCTCACATCACCACAAGACAAATTAAGCCCGGACTACACAATACCGGTGTTAATAAATCTCTCCCACTGGATTCTACCCAGTTCTGTTAATTGACCTGAAAAACTATAATAAATGAAAATGTTATAGAATATTTGAAAAGAAAGTGCATTTTGAGATATGCAGTATTATGGGTAGCATTTTATCTAAGCAACATGAGTTGTATTGTTCTTTTAAACAGGCCCATTAAAATCTAATTTATTTTAACAATAGAACAGCTAATAGAAAAGCTGTTCCAACAATAGACAAGTGTATACATTGATCCACAATGATACTTGTACACTGTTAAATTGCTATGCATTATATTTGTAGTTCAATTTGCATTGTAAATAAAGTTACATTGAAAAGGCTTTGAATATGAGCAAGAAAAAAAATGTCAGCTTTCATTCAATTATGAACTAGATACTGGCATCCAGCTCAGGGAATTTGTTAGAAAGCAGATGTGTACTAAAATATTAAGGTGTGGTGCGGCATAACAGTTGCCATCTACTTGTATATATGTTGGAGCTGATATGTTAGGGCTAATACTAGACTTTCTGCTGTCTGAGATAAACAATTAAATTGTGCCCCCTCCTCCATATTGGTTGTGTGCACAGCATTTAAAGCATGGTTTTCAGATATGGCCTCAATTATTAAATACCCTTTCATAATCAGGAGTTGATTTTGGAACTCATAGTGGCCCTGGAAAAAAAAATGTAGAAGTGGTCCCATGTTGTAGGCAGAACCAAACTGGTAGAAGGTATGGCCAAGCCAAGTGGACAGGTTTTTTGGGGGGTAATCTGCAATTTTTAATGATATCATTTTCGAATGTAAATGTCTTTTTTATCACTTTTTATTTGTTTTTTGATTGTTTTGGTGAGATAAAGTGACAAAAAAACTGCAAATCCACCATTTAGATTTTTTTTTCTATTACAAAGTTCACCATATGGAATGAATAAGTTAATATTTTAATAGTATTGGCAGTTGTTATGCAACAATGATAATTACCATTATTTATTATTTATTATTTTTTTATTTGGGGAAAACTTTTTCCCACTCATTTTAAGTTCCCCTAGGGGACATGTGATCATCTGATCGCTTCTCCCATAGACAGCAATGATTTACCATTGCAGTCTATAGGATATTTACTCTTTTCCTATGGACCTCTGCCATAAGAAGGCCTCCATAGGAGGCTATGGCAGTCCTTAAAGTCCTCTAAAGGCACTATGCTGCAATAGCAATTGACCATCTCCCTCAATCTCAATGCGGAGGATCTGTTCAAGCTCCAGAAATGCAGAGCTCCAGGGAAAAAATGCCTCAGATGCCGTACCAATTGACCATAACATGTGAGAGGTTAAATGTCAATGGTTGGCGTTATTGCAGATCAAGGACAATGCTTCTAGGTGTCTGTGGCACCTGCCAACTATGGAGCCCACTTAGCTTCTGAGTGGGTACCATGTTTAAAGTCCTAACTTTAAATGTATGGTAGAGGATGGGGTTAAAATAAAAGTAATTAGCAGATACTGCATATAATTTGGGCATTCAGTATTATATAATAATAATCTTTATTCATATAGAGCCAACACATTCCGTAGCGATTTACAGATCAGGGGTTCATGTACAAACAGTCATAAATAACATAGCAACAGACTAGTCAATAATTACAAGAGGAATGAGGTCCCTGCTCGTAAGAGTTTACAATCTATAAGGAGGTAGGGGGGACCCAAATATTATAATCATGCTTGAGAACACAATAGTTTGTTTGGTAGCTTGTGTTTGAAAACTTTAATTCCCTTTTTATCCAAATTGTCACTTTTGGTTCTTTAACCCAGGGCCTTCTGTATGGTAGGCAAGAATGTTACCTGCTGAGCCACATGCTCTGTGTATGTACTGTATTATTCGCCTCATAAGACGCACTTCTTTTCCCCTAAAGTGGGGGGGGAAATGGCAGTGCGTCTTATGGGGCGAATGCTGCTATATATATATATATATATATATATACAAACCGGATTCCCAAAAAGTTGGGACACTATACAAATCGTGAATAAAAACTGAATGCAATGATGTGGAGGTGCCAACTTCTAATATTTTATTCAGAATAGAACATAAATCACGGAACAAAAGTTTAAACTGAGAAAATGTACCATTTTAAGGGGAAAATATGTTGAATCAGAATTTCATGGTGTCAACAAATCCCCAAAAAGTTGGGACAAGGCCATTTTCACCACTGTGTGGCATCTCCCCTTCTTCTTACAACACTCAACAGACGTCTGGGGACCGAGGAGACCAATTTCTCAAGTTTAGAAATAGGAATGCTCTCCCATTCTTGTCTAATACAGGCCTCTAGCTGTTCAATCGTCTTGGGCCTTCTTTGTTGCACCTTCCTCTTTATGATGCGCCAAATGTTCTCTATAGGTGAAAGATCTGGACTGCAGACTGGCCATTTCAGTACCCGGATCCTTCTCCTACGCAGCCATGATGTTGTGATTGATGCAGAATGTGGTCTGGCATTATCTTGTTGATAAATGCAGGGTCTTCCCTGAAAGAGATGACGTCTGGATGGGAGCATATGTTGTTCTAGAACCTGAATATATTTTTCTGCATTGATGGTGCCTTTCCAGACATGCAAGCTGCCCATGCCACACGCACTCATGCAACCTCATACCATCAGAGATGCAGGCTTCTGAACTGAACGTTGATAACAACTTGGGTTGTCCTTGTCCTCTTTGGTCCGGATGACATGGCGTCCCAGATTTCCCAAAAGAGCTTTGAATCGTGACTCGTCTGACCACAGAACAGTCTTCCATTTTGCCACACTCCATTTTAAATGATCCCTGGCCCAGTGAAAACGCCTGAGCTTGTGGATCTTGCTTAGAAATGGCTTCTTCTTTGCACTGTAGAGTTTCAGCTGGCAACAGCGGATGGCACGGTGGATTGTGTTCACTGACAATGGTTTCTGGAAGTATTCCTGAGCCCATTCTGTGATTTCCTTTACAGTAGCATTCCTGTTTGTGGTGCAGTGTCGTTTAAGGGCCCGGAGATCACGGGCATCCAGTATGGTTTTACGGTCTTGACCCTTACGCACAGAGATTGTTCCGGATTCTCTGGATCTTCGGATGATGTTATGCACAGTTGATGATGATAGATGCAAAGTCTTTGCAATTTTTCGCTGGGTAACACCTTTATGATGTTGCTCCACTATCTTTCTGTGCAACATTGTGGGAATTGGTGATCCTCTACCCATCTTGGCTTCTGAGAGACACTGCGACTCTGAGAAGCTCTTTTTATACCCAATCATGTTGCCAATTAACCTAATTAGTGTTAATTGGTCTTCCAGCTCTTCGTTATGCTAAAATTTACTTTTTCCAGCCTCTTATTGCTACTTGTCCCAACTTTTTGGGGATTTGTTGACACCGTGAAAATTTGAATCAACGTATTTTTCCTTTAAAATGATACATTTACTCGGATTAAACGTTTGATCTGTCATCTACGTTCTATTACAAATAAAATATTGACATTTGCCATCTCCACATCATTGCATTCAGTTTTTATTCACAATTTGTTTAGTGTCCCAACTTTTTTGGAATCCGGTTTGTATATATATATATATATATATATATATATATATATATAATTTTTTGTAATTACTAAATAAATTTGACTTTTTCTGCCATGCCAATGTCCTGGTATACAGTATACAACCCTGTATTAGTGTTGGTAGTTTGCAGATTCTTCTTGCTTTAAACGAATCCAAATCTTTGTTATTGTTCCGCTAAACATCATGAGTTTGCAATCGCCGTTGGTGTATTATATTATTATGGATTGCGGTGTAATCATCTGTTCATAATTACAATTGGTAATTATCAATCTCAAGAAATACTGCAACTACGCCCACATTTCCAGTCCTATTGTTGACCATGAACTCTAAATGCAATGTTGGTATAGCAGGTGATCCCTGCAGTAGTGTTTCATAGCATCTACATTATGGTATCCATTTATTAACATTAGAGAAAATAATAATGTTGCTCAGAGATGGGTATCATTGACAAATCAATGCAGATTAGCCTTTTAAGGACTAAGCAATATTTTAAAAAAATTGTATTTCCATTTTTACTCCTGGTCTTCCTGGAACAATGACGTTTTATTTTTCCATTCATATATGAGAGCTTATTTTTTTTTTGTAGGACAACATGTACTTTCTAATAGCACCATCATTTATTGCACACAATGTAGTGGAAACTGGAACAAATGGGGTGGGCCAACTTACTAAATAAGTCTATGGGAGATTTATTATATTCATTATATGCCACAGACAGGGCTCCATATGAGCTATCAGTGTGGTAGTCTCTGAAACTTCCTAAGGATCGCGGCTACTACAGCGTACGAAAAGCACCCTAAATCGCCATGGGGAGCCATTTGTTGGAAAAGCCTCTCAGATGCTGTGGTCCCAATTGACCATGGCATCTGAAGGGGTTAGATTTCTGTGACCAGCAAAACTGCCAATCACAGACATTATTTCTGGGTGTCTGCTGTTTAAAACCCTGGATTTCTGCCGTACATGTACAGTGTATAGTGTTCATGTGCAATGGTTGTCCTTAAGAGGTGCTCACCATATAACAATTACTAAAATGTAGTGTCTTTCATGGCAGTGCCATCCTTCTATTAGTGCCCATGGTGACGCCCTTAATAACAATGGAGTAGCCTGCATTGAGTACCAATATCCTCCCCGCCAGTGCCCCAAGATGTTGCAGGTATCTTTTTCATCTTCTAACCTTTCTTTCTTCGTAGACAAGTGACTTATTTGTTTCATATTACATACAATTATCTACAAGTCACCTATCTAAAACTACTTAAAGCACTTGCATTTAGCTTTTGCTTCCTACTATGTAAGTATTTTATTGCTGCCAATACACGTTGCAATCAAATCTTGTATGTTTTATGATTATAGGGAGGTAGCACGCAATAAATTAGCAGTACTTATTTTGCACCGTCAATAAAAAAAAAATAATAATGCAAGGGGTACATTGGTGTAACAAATTTTCTACTTTTCAAGATTTTTACTTATGCAATTTTTTTTTAAAGTGCGGTGCTTAGTGAAAGGGGATGAGACATCCTTGACTCAACTTTATACTACAAATGGCATATGAATTTCCAGTCTTTAGCAAATGTGCCCCAATGCATTACAGTCACACTAATTATGAATTTCAAGCCAAATAACACAAGGCACAACCCAGTATTTTAAGGTAGCCTATAGAATATTCCAAAAAAAATTTTTTATTTTTTATTAGTGTATATTACCCACAGAACCCTGAAAATTGGTGATTGATGCACTTAGGAGCAGTATGCCAATGAAAATAAGTATCCCCTTTCAGATATAAACATGTGTGAAGTTTAAGCATTCCAATAAGGAGTTAAAGGCTATGTACACCTCTGAGGGCATTATTATTATTCCATTGTACTTATTTTGAACTAATACTCATTTTTTCAATTGGTCCTTATTAAAAATATGGAATTTTCTTTTTTTTTTTTTTTTGTGTACATCACTGAGATGCTCTAGTAGCAGCCTGCAGATTTTCTGCTTTTTGGGGAGTAGACAGACTCCTTATCTCTGCTTTCTGACATTGTAAACACTCATAAAAGCTCAATCATTATGTTAAAGATTAGGAATGTGGCTTAAATAAGTGTTTAGGACTTCTTAGTAGTTTAGATATAAGGGTAATTAGATGACCGATACCACGTGAAAGTGAAAGTACCAGTCACACGGCTTGTAAAATAATGGCTCAATATTTTTTAATAATGTCCAATTGAAAATATGATTTTTAACCAAAAATTAGTAAAATGCAATCATAAACAAAAAATGTCTCCAAAGGTGTATATAGCCTTTAAGCACATTCATTTAGTAACCAATCATACCATGGGAAAATAAGAGTTGAAGTATTATTGGTTTATAGAAGACCATCGACTGCATGAAAAAAGGAAAAAAATAGACCGCTTTAATGTTCTGCATGACTCCATCACCCTTTTACCCACCAGTGACAAGAAGCCCTGGTGACCGCACCTCAATTTCATTACCTGATTACACTTTCTTTTTTTTTTTTAACAATGCAGCATCTCTGGATAAAGCATCCCTTTGCAGATTGTAACTACCCATTAAAAATATAATGAGGCTAACCGGGAAAAGACCTTTACTCTCCAGTGGCCACATAGCAAGCCTATATGGTGCATGGCTTCAGTAGGGCCACACTGGGCCAGGCTTAGGCTACAACTACAGGCAGTGCGTGGGCTGTGCTCACAGTGATGTCACACGCCTGGCCCTGCGCCGCTTAGTGGGAGGAGCAGGCGTGCGGCCTGCACTGCCTGTAGTTGTTACCATATTGAGCGACAGCAAGCGGCGCGCTGATTTCTGCACTGGTCATACTGTGGGGAGAGGTCTGGTCAGATACGGAATTATAGTTTAGAAGTACACTCCTGTGACGCTGACGAGCGGTCCAGTCCGGCCCTGTCAGCTGCTGCCTGCAGCACACCAAAATGAATGGGAGGGCACAACTTGATGTAGGGGGGTAATGGTCCCCTCTTGCCCCCCCCCCCCCCTTGGTGACGCCGCTGTGCATGTGCGCTTCCATGTGAGTTCTATAGCCAAGGAAAACAAATCCAGGAAATGGTAGATGTGTCATTTTGACCAATAAGAAGATCTCTGCACATTACAGTTTTATAAAAGGTGATAAATCCCTGTTACTTGATAACTCAAATCATTTGTTTGTATCATATTTTTTATTTCAAGGTAAGTCAGCTTGACAAAAAGGCTTTAGCGTTTTCAGGTTACATTTTGCTGAAAAGTCACTTTGCAAAGCCATTACTACCCTGAAACAATTTCTGCAGTGTAGCCTGGCACATTTACCAATATATATAACATAATCTATAGTTATATTCCCATAAATATTATATATAACATTATATATTTGAAGTCCTCCTATTGAGAAAATGGCAAAAACAAGATAAATGCTCCTTTCCTGGCTTTTGGTGCAATATAAAGGAACATATTTGCCTATTTGAGGATCAGAGTACCAATGCACAGCTATAAATGTCATAAAGGAATGGTGAATGGCATATTAACATCTTCATTTACTGAGTAATAATGAGAGTGGCAGCAGTCAAGGTAATTCTTATGTAATATTGTAAAAGGTCTATTAAAATCATATTTCCTGACCTTGGTTACTGTAAGCTTATAGATGCACTGTATAAAAACAAGATTTTAGCCTTTATAATGGTTTATTAAGGGGCTGTAGTTAGAGATTCAGTTTTCTCTTTGAAATGCTTACACGAGTCAATGATATTGAAAGCTTCAAAAGACGTTTTGTGTGTTAAAACAGGCTAAGGAATAAATTTGGGTGGGGGAAGGTTCTGGCTTTGTCTCCATTTATTGATGATTGACCTACAAACTCTTTTTTAAAGTATCACAGTCTACCGAAACCTTCATCAAAGAAGCATTTTGTCAAATGTCAAGATAGAAGTTTAAATGCAGACACGTCTAAAAGCTTTAGGTGGTTTAGGAACATAATAATAGTGTATTCTCGGAGCTGTGCACTGGCAGCACATATTGTAAGTGGGATGTGGAGTGCATATGCGTCATGTCTGTGTGATCCAAAAGAGATAAATTCAATATTTAGATGTGTACCATAATTTTATGCATCATGCATGCCATTGTACATAGCATAGACAACATTTATTCTGCTGCATATTCATTTATAAGGGTACGACAAAGGAAATACGATTGTAGATATAGTATTTATTATTACCACCTCTACCAGCTCTAGCTACTATGTATCCAGAGGCATTGCTCCAAGCCTTTGAATCCGCTCAGTCACCGGGGCTATCTATCTGTTACATTTGTAACATTTTACTTGATTATCAATGAAAGCAAATTTACCTTTATTTTATTCAACAGATTCATAGGGATAAATTGGACAGTGAAAAACAGCCCAGTATTGTTTAGGACTAACCAATATATCTCCATGTAGTATAGCTCATGCCCATCTTGCTCTTTGGTTGAGAGTAGAGATCTCAATATAAAATGACCAATGGCGTAGGTAGGTTTAGAGTAGGATCTGCCTGACTGAGACCACCTTGGCACTGGTAGGCAGGGACAGATGTGTAATAATCAAATATATTGTCGGAAAGTCTCAGATTTTATCATACCAGAGTGAGGGTTTAGTCCATATATAATGTTTGCATCTCTGGTGTTAGTGCATTATTTTCCGTGATTTTTTCCTTTATAAATGTTGCCATGGACATCTGCATATCTGGGGTCCCTCATTCTCAGTGGTGGTGGAGGTCCCAGAGATCCCAATAAACTTACATTTATAACTTGTCTGCCAGGCCACACCTTAATAAACAAAGATATACTTCAGATGGAGTTATCTTCTAATAAGAGTGAAAACTGTTCTGTCACACTTATACGGCATACATATTAGGACATCGTCAGACATCATCCACAACTCCATCCTCCGTCAGGCAAAACTCAACCAGCCCTCAGACATCAGACAAAACTCCGTCCTCCGTCAGGCAAAACTCCATCAGACATAAGACAAAACTCCGTCCTACGTCACCCAAAACTCCATCAGACCTCAGACATCAGACAAAACTCCGTCCTCCATCAGGCAAAACTCCATCAGACCTCAGACATCAGACAAAACTCTATCCTCCGTCACCCAAAACTCCATCAGACCTCAGACATCAGACAAAACTCCGTCCTCCGTCAGGCAAAACTCCATCAGACCTCAGACATCAGACAAAACTCCGTCCTCCGTCACCCAAAACTCCATCAGACCTCAGACATCAGACAAAACTCTGTCCTCCATCAGGCAAAACTCCATCAGACCTCAGACATCAGACAAAGCTCCGTCCTCCGTCAGGCAAAACTCCATCAGACCTCAGACATCAGACAAAACTCCGTCCTCCATCAGGCAAAACTCCATCAGACCTCAGACATCAGACAAAACTCTGTCCTCCGTCACCCAAAACTCCATCAGACCTCAGACAAAACTCCGTCCTCCGTCAGGCAAAACTCCATCAGACCTCAGACATCAGCTAAAACTCTGTCCTCCCTCAGACATCAGCCAAAACTCCGTCCTCCCTAACTCAAAATACGCCCTACTACACACACTCTTCACCTGACAGAGCTGCTAGCTGCTGGAGAAGCAAAGGACCTGTGATGACGTCATGACCATGTGACGAGTCACGTGTGTGGGAGGGGTCAGATGTGCACAGCAGCTGGTAGAGTGTACAGAACAGTAGCCATCAAATAGAGCTCTATACTAGAGATGTGTGTGTAACCTGCATGTAGCAGAGCTGTGTACTGTGTTACAGAGATGTATGTGTAACCTGCAGGTAGCAGAGCTGTGTCCTGTCTTACAGAGATGTATGTGTAACCTGCATGTAGCAGAGCTGTGTACTGTGTTACAGAGATGTATGTGTAACCTGCATGTAGCAGAGCTGTGTACTGTGTTACAGAGATGTATGTGTAACCTGCAGGTAGCAGATCTGTATGTGTAACCTGCAGGTAGCAGAGCTGTGTACTGTGTAGCAGATCTGTATGTGTAACCTGCAGGTAGCAGAGCTGCGTACTGTGTTGCAGATCTGTATGTGTAACCTGCAGGTAGCAGAGCTGTGTACTGTGTAGCAGATCTGTATGTGTAACCTGCATGTAGCAGAGCTGTGTACTGTGTAGCAGATCTGTATGTGTAACCTGCAGGTAGCAGAGCTGTGTGCTGTGTAGCAGATCTGTATGTGTAACCTGCAGGTAGCAGAGCTGTGTACTGTGTTGCAGATCTGTATGTGTAACCTGCATGTAGCAGAGCTGTGTACTGTGTTACAGAGATGTATGTGTAACCTGCAGGTAGCAGATCTGTATGTGTAACCTGCAGGTAGCAGAGCTGTGTACTGTGTAGCAGAGCTGTATGTGTAACCTGCATGTAGCAGAGCTGTGTACTGTGTAGCAGTACTGTATGTGTAACCTGCATGTAGCAGTGCTGTGCACTGTGTAGCAGAGCTGTATGTGTAACCTGCATGTAGCAGTGCTGTGTACTGTGTAGCAGAGCTGTATTTGTAACCTGAATGTAGCAGAGCTGTGTACTGTGTAGCAGAGCTGTATGTATAATCTGCATGTATCAGAGCTGTGTGCTGTGTAGCGGAGCTGTATGTGTAACCTGCATGTAGCAGGCCTTGTACTGTGTTACAGGGATGTATGTGCAACCTGCATGTAGCAGTGCTGTGTACTGTGTTACAGAGATGTGTGTGTAACCGCATGTAGCAGAGCTTTTTACTGTGTAACAGAGATGTGTGTGTAACCTGGGAACTATAAAAAAGTGTAAAATAAAACATAAAAATTCAGATCACCCCCCTTTTCCCAAAATGAAAATAAAAGAACTAAAAAAATACACATCATGGGTATCGCAATGTGTAAAAACACCCATTGTATAAAAATATATTCCCCATACGGCAAACGGCAAAACAGAAGAAAAAAAAGAGTCCAAATGTCAGATTCGCCGTTTTTGGTCGCTTCATTTGCTACAAAAATGTAAATAAAAAGTGATCAAAAAGTCTTAAACACCCCAGAATGGTATCATTAAAAAGTTTAGATTGCCCCGCAAAAAATGAGCCCCCATCCAGCTCTGTACACATAATTACAAAAAGGTTATAGAGCTCAAAATATGACGACAAAAAAATAAATCTGATTCTGTAAATCTCCTGTCACTCCGAGTTACTCAGAATTGGTCGCCCTAATTAATAAATACATGCAGCATGAATGCATATATGCCGCTTCACACAGATCACAAGTGTTAGGCCTCTTGCACATGAACGTTGTTGGTCCATTCCGTGTATTGGGGACAGCAATTTGCAGTCCCCAATGCACGGGCAACGTGCCTGCAGCGGCCGGGACAGATCCAGACCCATTCAACTTGAATAGGTCCGTGAATATGTTCTACTTTTTTGCTGTGCGGAGGCATGGCCAGAAACACCACGGAAGCACTCTGTAATGCTTCTGTGGGGATCCGATCCGTGTTTCTGTTCCGTTCAAGTGAATGGGTCGACATCACGGATGCGGGATGCACACGGCTGGTGCCCTGTGTATTGCGGAACTGCCGTATGTGGTCCACAATACGACCACAGGCACACAGCGACCATGTGCAAGAGGCCTTATAAAGATGGGATTTAAGGTGCACATCCTCTTGTGCTTCCCATATTCCACAGATTTATATCACACAGCTACTTACAGTTGTGCTGATAAGTTTACATACCCTTGCAGAATTTATGATTTCTTAAAGGGGTATTCTCATCTTCCCTTTTTCATACTTACCTTCCTTGAGCGTTCACTTCCTGTATTCTTCTCCCGGCCGGGCCGCGCTTGCGCAGAAGACTGAAGATTCTCTCCCGGCCGGGCCGCGCAATGTCCTGAACGCGCACAGCGCCGCGCATGTGCCATGGTGACTTATTCCTGGCCTGTATAGTACAGAGTCGGCGTGCGCATTCGCGGCTCTGTACTATACTGGCCAGGAAGAAGTCATCATGGCGCATGCACGGCTGCATGCGCGTTCAGGACATTGCGCGGCCCAGCTGGGAGAGAATTTTCCGTCTTCTGCGCAAGCGTGGCCCGGCTGGATTCGACAGGAGAGGTGGCCGTGACCAGGGGAGACCAAAGACAACATCAGGTAAGAGGGGACTTATTTTCTAAAAAAGGATGGGAATTGGGTAATAAAATGTATTTAGAAAAATGATCACTGTCAAATCATTAACAGATTTACCAGTGATCATTAAGATGAGAATACCCCTTTAACCATTGTTCAGAGAATATGATTGATAACACGGACACTTTTCTCTCGCTCATGGTTAGTGGTCGGCTGAAGCCATTTATGTCAAACAACGGTGTTTACTCTTTATAAATCATAATCACAACACAAACTCCCCAAATGACCCTGGTCAGAAGTTTACACACCCCAGTTATTAATACCATGTATTGCCCCCTTTAACATCAATGACAGCTTGAAGTCTTTTGTGGTAGTTGTGGATGAGGCTCTTTATTTTCTCAGATGGTAAAACTGCCCATTCTTCCTGTTGAAAAAAAAAAAGCAATTCCACCACAGTTTTACGTGATTTTTATTTACGACATTCGATGTGCGATAAAACTGACTGGTTACTTTTATTCTACAGGTCAGATCGAATCCGGCAATACCTTATATGTATAGTTTTTCTTGCGTTTTAATAGTGATAAAAAATTTAAAATATGTCGCCATATTTTGAGCCCCATAACTTTTTTGTAATTATGTGTACAGAGCTGCATGGGGGCTCATTTTTTGCGGGGCAATCTAAACTTTTTACTGATACCATTCTGGGGTGTTTAAGACTTTTTGATCACTTTTTATTTACATTTTTGTAGCAAATGAAGTGACCAAAAACGGCGAATCGGACATTTGGACTCTTTTTTTTTTTCTGTTTTGCTGTTTGCCGTATGGGGAATATATTTTTATACAATGGGCGTTTTTACACATTGCGAAACCCATGATGTGTCTTTTATTTTAATTTTGGGAAAAGGGGGGTGATCTGAATATTTATGGGGTTTTTTTTACACTTTTTTATAGTTCCCAGGTTACACACACATCTCTGTAACACAGTACACAGCTCTGCTACCTGCAGGTTGCACATACATCCCTGTAACACAGTACACAGCTCTGCTACATGCAGGTTACACATACAGCTCTGCTACACAGTACACAGCACTTCTACATGCAGGTTACACACACATCTCTGTAACACAGTACGCAGCTCTGCTACATGCTGTTACACACACTGCTCTATATACACAGTACACAGCTCTGCTACATGCAGGTTACACACACATCTCTGTAGCACAGTACACATCTCTGCTACACAGTACACAGCACTGCTACCTGCAGGTTGCACATACATCCCTGTAACACAGTACACAGCTCTGCTACATGCAGGTTACACATACAGCTCTGCTACACAGTACACAGCACTGCTACATGCAGGTTACACGTACAGCTCTGCTACACAGTACACAGCACTGCTACCTGCAGGTTGCACATACATCCCTGTAACACATTACACAGCTCTGCTACATGCAGGTTACACATACAGCTCTGCTACACAGTTCACAGCTCTGCTACATGCAGGTTACACATACAGCTCTGCTACACAGTACACAGCTCTGCTACATGCAGGTTACACATACAGATCTGCTACACAGTACACAGCTCTGCTACCTGCAGGTTACACATACATCTCTGTAACACAGTACACAGCTCTGCTACCTGCAGGTTACACATACAGATCTGCTACACAGTACACAGCTCTGCTACCTGCAGGTTACACATACAGATCTGCTACCTGCAGGTTACACATACATCTCTGTAACACAGTACACAGCTCTGCTACATGCAGGTTACACATACATCTCTGTAACACAGTACACAGCTCTGCTACATGCAGGTTACACACACATCTCTAGTACAGAGCTCTATTTGATGGCTACTGTTCTGTACACTCTACCAGCTGCTGTGCACATCTGACCCCTCCCACACACGTGACTCGTCACATGGTCATGACGTCATCACAGGTCCTTTGCTTCTCCAGCAGCTAGCAGCTCCGTCAGGTGAAGAGTGTGTGTAGTAGGGCGTATTTTGAGTTAGGGAGGATGGAGTTTTGGCTGATGTCTGAGGGAGGACAGAGTTTTAGCTGATGTCTGAGGTCTGATGGAGTTTTGCCTGACGGAGGACGGAGTTTTGTCTGATGTCTGAGGTCTGATGGAGTTTTGCCTGATGGAGGACAGAGTTTTGTCTGATGTCTGAGGTCTGATGGAGTTTTGGGTGACGGAGGACGGAGTTTTGTCTGATGTCTGAGGTCTGATGGAGTTTTGGGTGACGGAGGACGGAGTTTTGTCTGATGTCTGAGGGCTGATGGAGTTTTGTCTGACGGAGGACGGAGTTTTGTCTGATGTCTGATGGAGTTTTGCCTGACGGAGGACGGAGTTTTGTCTGATGTCTGAGGGCTGATGGAGTTTTGCCTGACGGAGGATGGAGTTGTGGATGATGTCTGACGATGTCCTAATATGTATGCCGTACACTTAGGCCTCATGCACATGACTGTTGTGTTCCGTTCCACAAAATGGGGTTTCGTTGTTCCGTGATCAGTTTCTGTTTTTGTTTCCTTGTGTCTTCCTTTATTTTTGGAGGACCACCAGACATAAAGGAATGTAAAAAAAAGTCTAAGACAGGTTAGCCATGCAAATGATAGGAATAAAAAGGACACGGACGTGCGGACACGGATGACAATCTAGCGTGCCTCCGTGTTTTTTCTTAGAGGTCCCATTGACTTGAATGGGTACGCAAACCATTTTCCGCAGAAATAATAGGACAGGTTATATTTTTTGGATGGACTTGAACCACGGATCACGGACGCAGATGCCAAACGGTGCACTATCCGCATTTTCAACGGCTCCATAGAAATGAATGGGTCTGCACCTGAAACGCTAAAATAGGCGAAACTGACCGGAAGCAAACAACGGTCGTGTGCATGAGGCCTAAGGGTGCATTCACTGTCCACTAAATATGGATCCACAAAAAATATGAAAGAGATCCATGTGACTGATTTATTTTTTATGGACCCATTGTAACAATGCCTATTCTTGTCTGCAAAACAGACAAGAATAGGACATGTTCTATCTTTTTTGCTGGACTGTAGAATGAGCATACGGACTCGGACAGCACACTGCACATTTTTTTGCAGCCCATTGAGAAGACTAGGTCCACATCCAATCTGCAAAAAATGTGGGTCGGATGGGGACCAAAAATATGGTTGTGTCATAGAGGCCTTAAAGGTATTTAAATTCTGTAATCAATAATTTTTTAGCACAACCTGCGCTAAATTGTGTGTGTTTAGAGACCCAAAAGTCATTTTTTTAGGACTATTGTTATATCTGGCAGCAATAAATATTGTTAGCACAACCTGCTCTAAATTGCGTTCAATTGTTAGAGGCCCAAAAGTCATTTTAAGGACTTGTGTTGTATCTGGCAGCAATATATATTTTTACCGCAACCTGCGATAAATAACTTGCAATTGTTTGGGGCTACATCTACTGTGTAACTTGTGCTTAGCCTACAAATATCTGTGACACCAAGTGCACTTTTTACATAGATGCTGTGGACAGTGACATTACCTGAGCTAAATCTCATGTATAACATATGCACATCCTAAAAATATCTGTGACATCCAGTGTACTTTTTCACTAGATGCTGTGGACAGCGATATTATCTGCGCTACATCTCCTGTTTAACGTGAGCACATACTAAAAATATCTGTGACATCCAGTGTACTTTTTCCATAGATGGTGTCCGCTGCAGACAGTTACATTACCTGCACTACATCTCCTGTATAACATTTGTGCATCCCAAATAACGGTGACATTCCCTGTAATTTTTTATTAGCCGCTGGTGACAGCAGCGACATTACCTGCACTACATCTCCTTTATAACGTTTGCGCATCCTAAAAATATCTGTGACGTACAGTGTACTTTTTCCGTAGACGCAGTGGACAGTGACATTACCTGCACTACATCTCCTGTATAATGTTTGTGTATCCTAAAAATATCTGTGACATCCAGTGTACTTTTTCCGTGGACGCAATCAGTCAGTAGCTGGAAGCAGTGTAGCACTGCAGTGGGGAGGCGGCAACAGGCCAGCTTAAACTAATATGTTTAGGTGACAAACAGCACACCTCCACAGAGCTGTGGCAGGATATAAGGGACCAGACTGAGCTGTGGCTCTCACCACTCAACCTACAACCAGGCATGGTTGTGTCTGATAATGGCCATAACTTGGTGGCAGCTTTGGAGCTTGTCAAGCTCACACACATGCGCTTGCAATTGCCAGCTCATCGACTGTTGTGCAACGTGAGCAAGTGCTGGAACTCCATGTTCCATATATTGACCAGGATTTGTGAGCAGCAGAGGGCAGTAGTGGAATACCAGCCGCAACATGGTCGTCGCCTTTTCAGTCAGCTTCCACTCTTCACATGCAACGAATGGGCATGGATATCTGACATCTGTGAGGTTTTACGCAACTTTGACAAATCAACACAGATGGTGAGCGGCGATGCCACTATTATCAGCATAACCATCCCACATATGTGTCTACTGAAACACTCGCTTCTCACAATGAAGGTGGACACATTGCATGTGGAAGAGGTGGAAATGGTGGAAGGCAGTACACAGGGTGATAGCCAGACCACCCTCAGTTCGTCTTCTCAGCACAAATTGGATGAGGAGGAGGAGGAGGAGCAGGAGATGGTTGCCTCTGCTACAGAGGGTAGTACACACAGAAGGTTTATTCCATCTGTTCAGCATGGATGGACCAAAGAGGAGGAAGATGATTAGGAGATTGATTGTCATCCTCCTGATGAGGACAGCAAAGTCTTGTCTGTTGGGACTCTGGCACACATGGCTGACTTTAACACCGATTACTGGAAACACACAGCAGTTCTAATAGTGGCAAGGCAACACTCTCCAAGGCCTCGGACAGTGTCTCGACACCCCATCATCAACCTCACCCTGATGCGCGCCTTGGGGGTGCTGGCCTGCCGGGCCGCCAGCGTTTTGTCAGAGAGTGTATTTAGTGCTGCTGGAGCATAATAACTGATAAGAGTATCCGACTGTCAGCTGAAAATGCTGACAGGTTGACTCTTATCAAAATGAACAAGGCCTGGATTGACCCTGACTTCTCTACTCCACCAGAGGAAAACTGATAAACATAAAGGTATAATGTACTGAATACACTGTATTCCCATGCACCTCTTCCACCACAAAAAAGGGTATATGGTTCAATCTTCCTTTTCTCGTCCTCCTCCTCCTACATTATATTAACATGCTTATTCGGCTGCCCTCGCTCCTAATGTTTTAGAGGGTCATCTCAGCAGCAGGCCCTCAACCATAATTTTTTCAATGGTAAACTCAGCAGCAGGCACTCAACCATAATATTTTCATTGGTTAGATCAGCAGCAGGCCCTCACCCCTAATGTTTTAGAGGGTCACCAGCAGGCCCTTGCTCCTAATGTTTTTGAGGATCACCAGCAGGCCACCAATCATATTTTTTCAAGGGTGTGTATGATGCCACCCTTTATGTGTAACAAAGGGTGTATTGGAGTGCCAGTTCCTTGTGATTTTTGGCAGCCCTTTCACTTAGTGCATAGGCTTTATGAGTGTAGGAGTCCCACTACCTGAACAATTGTACCACAACGTGAATGAGGCCCACCTTTATGTGATATACAGGTTGTATCGGAGTGCCTCTTCCTTGTAATTTTTGGCAGCACTTGCACTTTATATACATGTAAATATACAGGAAAGAATGTTTCCTATCGATTTTTCCTCAAAAATAAATTTTATCTTCAGTTTTGTGAGCATTATTGTCAGTCTGTAAAATTGGCGTACTACTCGGACAACATCGTTCCCAGCAGCGACCTGGGAGTCCAAGACGCATCCAGACATCCTCCCCATGCTGTTCCCGAACCATTTTGGTGGTGTTGCCATACATTTTTGACCTTTTCATGTGAACCAGACACCTTCCCCTCTTCAGAGCAGAGGGTGCTTGGTTTAATACTAGGGTTCTCCCATTTACTTTCATGGTGCACGGTAGAGCACCCGAGCATCCTGAGGTGTTCTACTCGAGCACCCGAGCACCTGAGCACTTTGGTGCTCGAACAACACTATTTCTTATCTGTAAAAGGGCTTTTAATTCACATTTGTCTGTTAACCTATCTAAAGGTTCTGTTGTTTATGGAAGGAGGCAGATGAGCATTTTTTGACATATTTTGGGCCCTTTATATAGGTCCGTTTTGACTGACAACTAATGTGGCATGCCAGAAATTTATTAGTGTATATATTATGAAGATCTCAAACTTGAAGATAAATTTGTATATGTATTATTCTCCTCCTTTCTTTCATACTGATTTGTATATTATGTTGATTCTGAGAAAGTTAATAAAGAACAAGTTAAATAAAAAAATAAAAATAAAAATATCTAAAGGTTATATAAAATGTAGATATATAATAGTGATCATGAAGGTGGCAGTAAATAGAGATAAGATAAATGTTATGTTCAGAGTAGTTCCTCTTTAAGGGTGACATTTTGGTTTGTTGTTACTGAGTATTCACTGCAAAACAATAGGAAATGAGATCAGATATAGACTTGTACATCTGGCTGGTGACAGGTGCCCATTTACACAAACCACTATTCACATCTTTGGTTTTATCAGTGATTGCTTCTGCAATCACATTTTGTTTGTGCTGCCTTCCTGCATTAGACAACAGTAAAAAGAACAAAAGATCCTGTGTGGCGAAAAAAAAAAAGGCTGAGGGAAACACGGTAGACAGCATAGTTTTACTAATTGTGCTGTACTTGTACTTTTAAAATTTCAAAGATTGCAAAAGAGATACAATTAATGCGCAGTATCAATTGAAGTGCCCTGAACAATGTGTTCAGTGGCTTAGTACTGAAATAGTTCATTACACTATTACATCCTGTGGTTAAAAAATAATGAGGTCAGCTGCAAAATACTTACATGGCTTCAAGATATTGTGGATTTCCATTTCAGTGCGTTAACAAGGTATTGTGTTGCTCACCTATAAAATTCACTTTGATGAAGATGGAGAGCTGAGATTACACAGAATATAACCCTGACAGTTGCTTCAAGATTCTGCTGAATATAGTTCATATGAAACTGGTAAACCATAAATTGTGAATTTATTTAATATGTTTTCTTTTCTAAATTAGACCTAAGCAAAGCTCAGAATTGTTAATACTTAACCATGAACTCTGATAGGTCTTCATCTTGCAGGTATGAAACAGTGTATAATGTTTTCACATATTTGATTGTGTACTGCAAGGGAACATATCAAGACTAAGGGGGAGATTTATCAAGAAGTATGCTACGCCAGTCTTGATATTCCCTGTGCCACCAGAGGATGCATTTAAAAGTGTCTGTGGCCGGGAAAAAGCGAAGCAGACCAGCAATCTGCTGTTTCAGTGGCTCCTGCTGCACAACATAGCAAAACAAGCTATGTTGTTCCCAGGCCTCAGAGTGGTCAGAGCTTAGTTTCCAACTCCATTTACACGTCATTGTCGAATCACAGCAAAATTTTGGGTATGACTCCATCATGTCAATACACACTCATTCTTACAAAGTAACAAACATTTTCAATCCAGGAACTCATATTCCCATCCCCACCTAGTAGTAGCTTAAAGTAGGGGGTAGCTAAAGTATTCTGTAAATCTTCTGGCTGATATGTATGGATTGGTTTATCACCACTCTCTTTCCTATACAACTGCTGTGTCTTCAAGCCGTTATAACCTTTGACTAGGTTCTAATACATTCTAGGGTTCAGATGAACTCTGGTTGGGAATTTATGGCTTACAAGAAAATATGAACCTCAGAAATGTATCTTGGGGCTCATGTACACTGGCATGAAGTCTGCAGTACATAAAACCTGTATGGCTCCTTAGTTGTATAGCTTCAGTGTACTGATGTACAGGCTAATATAGAGCCCTTAAGAAATTGTAGGCATACAAAAGTTCAGTATATATTGTACCTCTATATCTCTAGGCAGCCCTATTTATAACAAAAAATGTAGTATGAACATGCGCATGAGCAATTATTATAATTCTTCTCCAGAACATTGGAAATGCAAAGTGAAGTGCCAGGTAAGGTCCATAACCGACCTGTATAGAGTTGAACATACTCCATTGACCAGGGGCATAGCTAAAGGTTCATGGGCCCTGGTGCTTGTTGGCAAGGGGTAGGTGAGCACATATCCTTCCTGCTGCCTGAGGCACCTCCTCATGCCAAATTCTTGACCTAACCCCTTCCCTCCAGCCAGAGGTGTAAATTGACCAACATGCACTTTCTTTAATGCCAGTGAATGTGGCACAAGGGTCTTTGGGCCCCCACAGGCTCCTGGGCCCGGTAGCGACTGCTACCTCTGCACCCCCTATAGCTAC
The DNA here is from genome assembly GCF_014858855.1 of Bufo gargarizans. Classification (NCBI taxonomy): domain Eukaryota; kingdom Metazoa; phylum Chordata; class Amphibia; order Anura; family Bufonidae; genus Bufo; species Bufo gargarizans. The sequence continues at coordinate 447,208,593 of NC_058080.1, forward strand.
GCCCCTGCCATTGACTACCATTTGTCCGGTCTTTTCGTCTGTGACGAAGACCGCAAATCGAGCTTTTGACGCAAATGTGAACTTAAGTATTAGGAATGCTAGTGAATTGAAATGTACCTTTTTGGAAATGTTCAATATGTGCAACACCAGCATTGGTCTTATTATGCTCTCTGAATTACATAACTTAGCTGTCTTTAAACTGGATCTGTCTTTAAACACATCAATTCAAAATAGCCTTGACATCCATCTTATGCAGCCTCATTAGTTATACTGGCTGTCTGTATCATCTGCCAACTCAATTTTCCTGCTAAGCAAAGCCACCAAAGCACTCACCTGGCTTACTCATCCTCTGTGCCAGAGGTCTGGACCCACTGCAGACCCTGCTTTGTTGTTATGTCCACAGGAGTAGCACTGCTCTGTCCACTCAACACAAGCTGAGGACTGTTTCATGCCTATATTCTTTATCTGACCATAGAGCACACACATGCTCTCTCTGGCCCTTAATTGGTCAGTGATGACATCCTAATATCCCCAGGCCTATGGCTATCCATCCTAGGGTATTTAAGAAACCTCCCCGTGGGAGAGTGCCTGAGTGGTAGGTTTTAGTAAGTTAGTGTCCTACTAAGGTGCACCATTGTTTTTTTTGTTTGTTTTTTAACCATCCGTGCATTGACCATTGCCTCACTTCTGGATTTGACCCTTTGCTGCTTGACCTGATCTTTGCCTATTCCTCATACTGAGCCTGTGCTGGTTTCCCTGACCCTCAGACTGACATCAGATTGCTAATGTCTGGACAGAGACTACTCTAGGAGGTAGTAGCCTGGCGGTTCCCCTGTGGATGAGTGCAGATTCTTGTATATGGTTTAAAGAGTGAAGACCAGGGGGCTGCCAGGATAACACCCTGATGAGTAGCCCCAACCAAATCTGTTTAATTGATTCATAGTAATTATTTGCAGCATTATTTGCACATAACTTTTTAAACAAAATCTTCAACATAAATGATTGGAGGTGTTTTGCTTATATCAGGGTTGTGCAATGTTTTTTTGCCAAAGGGACTCATTGGCATAATAAACAACAACCCCCATATGAACACACTTATGGCCTATCAAAGTATAGGTTCCACTTACAGGTCTCCTAGCTATCACAAGAATCAGCATAATCTTCTACCTGAATCAGCACACCAGAGAAAAGAAGATTGTCCCTCCATGTGACTCTCTCCGTTGAACATTATGGCTGTTGTGGCCATCTCTTAGCATTTCACAATTCTCATAAACTACCATGGAGAGAACTGAATGATGACCACCTCTAACTCATATACTCCTTTTTTGGAATGACAAACAAGGGGTCAAGGGAACCAATTCTTTTGAAGACTACATAGGGAACCAAACATGTATTTATTTGTTTAGATGGTTGGGGACCACACAGAATGGCACCCCTGGCTTATATTCTTATGCCTTAAAATGGTTGTCTAGCTCCTTTTTTCCCATCAAAATATAAAAGCACTATAAAAACGGAGTGATGCTTATCTTACCTAACCCTGCCACCTCTATGTCACTGATTCCTGGGTCCCCCAGAAATTTCTACATCTCTTCATGTTCAGCTGTGTTGACACAGACCTGTGACTACTGTAGCTAATCAGTGCCTGCAGCAGTATCCACAGTGATTGAAGGCAGCAGTCACAATCCCAAATGAAATGTCATATCTGGAAGTCAGGATACAGAGATTAGCTGGGAACACAGGAAATGGCAGTGCAAGAGAGATGGGAGATTGGTAAGTTGAGCGTTTCTTATGTGCATTCCAAGAATTTGATAAAAAGTTTGAAATGGCTGGATAATTCCTATATAGCATAAGGCTTCAGTGATCCAACCATTGAAGCCTTTGGCCTCAACACAACAACTAGCAATACTATATCAGGTCAATAAGAGTTGCATACACAAATTGGCACACATTGTAGAAAAATCTCCAGCGTTTAAAAAATAATAAAGAATCCAGTTTTTATCCATAAACTTCATACAACAGATACTGCACTGCTAACATTTTGGACCGATAGTCCTTTCTCTATTGACAACTGATTGTTTCATCTTTATGTGGGTGGGGGATCACAGGAATGGTGCTCTATACTAACCTCAGCAAGTACATTAGGATAGACTCCAATGAAAGATGAATGCATGCTGCTAGTTCTAAAAAAGCAAACCATAATTGCAGTTATATAATAGACTGTTATCCTAATAGCTATGTACAGAACAATATGATGCATTTAAACATCATCTAGGGTACCACAGAACTGAAATACGCTTTTTTTCCCTTCTTGTAAAGAATGAGTCTTTTCAGCCTACTCAATCATTTAAGTTAGGCTAGTTTCACACTAGCGGCAGGACGGATCCGACAGGCTGTTCACCATGTCGGATCCGTCCTGCGGCTATTTCGCCGTGCCCGCGGACCGCCGCTCCGTCCCCATTGACTACAATGGGGACGGGGGCGGAGCTCCGGCGCAGCACGGCGCTGCACGGAGAAAGCCGCCGGACTAAAAAGCCTGACATGCAGTAATTTTAGTCCGGCGGCCTTTCTCCGTGCAGCGCCGTGCTGCGCCGGAGCTCCGCCCCCGTCCCCATTGTAGTCAATGGGGACGGAGCGGCGGTCCACGGGCACGGCGAAATAGCCGCAGGACGGATCCGACATGGTGAACAGCCTGTCGGATCCGTCCTGCCGCTAGTGTGAAAGTACCCTTAGAAGATTTTCAAATGTGCTAAAATATCAATTTTACATCGACAGCAGAAAAGTTAGAGACATCATTATTTGTTATATGTCATGCAGAGGTATTGTTTGTGGAGGCTCATTATTATACTGGGAGTTGCTGACACTACATCATGCCTGAAAACCACTGCATTCAGCACCTGCTCCCACCCTTAATTATTATGTTGTGTTTCGGTATGAACTCGATAATCAATCACTAGTTAAGTGCCTGAAAATCTTCTCCTGTGCCTCCTCCCCCAACAGCCTTGTACATGCTTTCATTAGACCATTATATATATATATATATATATATATATATATATATCTTAGCTCCATATACCTTAGCTCCACTCCATATGCTTTTCGCATTTGTGGGAAAAAATGTATAATCACATCAATTGGAATCTTGATATTCCAAAGAGCAGAGGTTTTACTGTGTAATATGACACAGTAATTCTGTATATTTGCTGTTATTGTATTTCATAAATCTTTCTTAGGTTAAGGAATGTTGCTTATGTTGCTGATCAGATTAGGAAGAATATTGGAGCGTGTTGTTAGTTATAATAAATATACTGACACATAACATACAACATGGTTCCATAATACAGCTATGTGCTTACATGTGCATGAGCCCTAAATACAAATCTCAAACATAATAGTAAGTCAAGTAAGTTGGGTCCAAAAATAAATTGAAAGATACATAGACATAGAGCAAATACCATAGAACAAACCCATTGATATATAATAAAATAATTCATGTATATTAGTTTGGTCCAAAAATGAATTGGAAGATACATAGACATAGAGCAAATACTGTAGCACAAACCCATTGAAATATAATAAAATAATTCTAATTTAGGTTGGACAGTTTTTGCTGGCAGTGCACACATTTATTCAATGATAATATTTGGCTTATAACTTTAACTAAACAATGGTTTATATTAAAATCATCTTTTTTTCTTTAGTTTGCAATTAAAGAAGAGCAAAGTTTTGAAAAATTTGATTCTGCAGCTTTGCCAAAGTTCAACAAGAAATTTGATCTGTTACTAAATAATTCATCACAGATCGCTATGAATTAGGTATACCCAGGCCACTCTGCCTTACGCTGGGTTCAGACCTGAGCGTTCGGAAACGAGCGCTCTGTATGCGCGATTGTACGGGCGTTTACAATCGCGCATACAGAGATTGGCGTTCACACATTGTCGCGCGTTCCCGAATTTCTATGTGCGGGAACGCGCGACAAACGCCCAAAAAAAAGCTCAAGCACTTGTTTGAGCGTCGGGCGTTTTACAGCGCGATCGTACGCGCTGTAAAACGCCCAGGTGAGAACCATTCCCATAGGGAATCATTGGTTCTTGCCTGTTGTGCGTTTTACAGCGCGTAGGAACGCGCTGTAAAACGCTCAGGTGTGAACCCAGCGTTAGAGTATGGACATGCCGGGTTGGAGAACTGTGTGGTCAATTAGCCCGCAGTTGCCTTTCATTTAAGAGTCTACCGTACTGTATAGTCGGTCTTTTTTAATGCACTTTTAAACAGGTGCTGTACCCACTTCTTCAACCCCAGCACTATCACATACATGTGGAAACCCTTCTTCTGCCATCTGCTTTTCCTCCTTTTCCACATCATCTAATATTGATGAGAAAATGTCATCAGGAACATCCAGCTCCTCTACTCTTTGCATCTTGATGACTTTTCTAGGACATGGAAACTTTGAAGGATGATTTGGAAGAAGTAAAGCGAGGAAAACATAAGGATGGCCATCATTAAGACCTGACCCACGGGGTACAGACTGGATGGCATTAGTTGGCACGCTGGCACTGGTATAATAAAGGCTTCTATATTATTTGTATAACTGGTATAAAAATAAGTTTATTTAGGGATAAATAAAATAAAACAGCATGTCTTTTTGAAGTCTCCCTGCAGTCTCCCTGTGCTCCCCCTTTCCAATATTCTTCTATTAATAGTTTTCAGTTACACTGTCCCTAGCACATGAGCGCTTGCAACATCTCTCCTTATGTTCATCTCAAAGGAAAATGGCGGCAACAGTGCAAGATTAGGGTTTTATAGGGCTGTGACATCACAGAGGATGGCTATCTGCAGATTGGCTGGCTGTACAGCATTATGGGTGATTTGCATTCCTGGGCTTGTCTCCTCTACACGTAGTTTCACTTTGTAACACGTGCAGCATTTTTAGAAAACCTGATTCATTACCACGCAGTGCAAGAAACTTCGGATTTGTTGCGAATCAAAGTTTTACTAAACTTCGGATGGAATTCCACTTTGAATTCTTCACTTCTCTCAATTCTATTTGTAATAATTTGCTACACAAAGCAAAACATTCTTGTTGTTGCTATGTGTGTTGATCCAGGATGCTTCAAAGAGCCAGCTTTAATATGATAATACCAGTCCAATTACTTGCCTTCGAATGAACTTGCACATTATGTCTTCAATACTAAAAAGTTAGGGATCATGCATTTGTGAGCCATTTATTGGGAACCAAGGATAATGTCTGATCCTGTCCTTTGAGGTGACTAAAAGCTTTTTCATAAGAAGTTTTAAGACCGCTTTACACGAGGTGATAATGGGAAGGAGTATTCCTGGGAATGTTCGTTACTGATAATTAACCTCTGTAAAGGTGTCGCTGATCATCTGGTGTGCGTGCTAACTAGCACATAATTATCCATTCTGTAAAAGCATTGTTGATGCAGACACCAAAATCAGCATTTCCGCAACACAATCTGCTGCCCAGAAACAATCATTCTCTATGGAAATGAGTGATAGTAGTAGCCTATAGGGCAGAGATAATTGAGGGATAAATGCAGCTTTCACCTCCACTCGTGTTTAAGCAATTAGGGGGAATGAATGGTTAAAGGGTTTGTCCCAAAATAATTTTTCTACAGTTTTCAAACCAGCACCTGGATCTAAATTATTTAGTAATTGCATGTAATTATAAATTTAGAATAGCCAGTGAGTTATTCAATAAAATGTATCTGTATAGCACCACCTGCTGTTTGCACTTTTTCGTAGTTCTTTGTCCTGCTCCCCGAGATGGCCACACATGCTCAGTTTCATTCTTCAACTGCCTCCTCAGCTACGATAGGGAGAGAATGGACACACACCCTGTGCAAAAGCAGAAAAGACACTCCCCTTGAGCTATCAGCTTGATATTAATCTAGCAGAGCAATTAATGTGGAGACCTCTGGACCCATGTGAGGTACAGAGCTGGTTCTAACTTTGTTAGAAAGAGGTGGTCACGTACTATGTGATGCATTTTCATTTTTACATTAGTCATGGGATAACCCCTTTTATTTCTGGTAGATGTCTTAACAGTTAGCCAATATAAAGGTAATTTTAGGCTACGTTTCCACATTCAGGTTTTCTGATGCAGTTTTTGAAGCAACAACAAGGAATGTATTAAAAAAGAGGTGAGGTAGTATCTGGCCTTTATTTTATGATCCAAACTGATTTGGCCTTCAAAAATGTAATAAAAAAAGGCTAAACAGGAAAACCCAGCCTTAAAGAAATTATTTCCTAATCTCAAAGGATTGGATCTGATCATGTTCTTGGCTCTAAATACATGGCTGGCTCTAAATACATGGCTCACATTTGTACAATATGGATGAGCCACATAATTGAGAAGTACCCATATAATGCAGGAAACAATAGAAAAATCATTTGCAGACAGTAAGGACCAAATACACATGCTTTCATATTATTATAGCTAGTGTTGATCAAGCACCAAAGTGCTCGGGTGCTCGGGCCGAAGGATGCTCGGGTGCTCTACCGAGCAAACGAGCACAATGGAAGTCAATGGGAGAACCCGAGCATTAAACCAGGCACCCCCTGCTCTGAAGAGTGGAGGGTGTCTGGTTCACATGAAAAGGTCATAAATTGATGGAAACCACTGAAATGGTTCATGAACAGCATGTCTGGATGCATCTTGGCCTCCCAGGTCGCTGCTGGGAACGATGTTGTCCGAGTAGTACGCCACTTTTACAGACTGACAATAATACCCACAAAACCAAAGATGAAATAAATTGTATATCTACTTGTATTAAAGGAGCAAGTGCTGCCAAAAATTGCAAAGAGGCACTCCTATGCAACCTTATATCACATAAAGAAGGGCCTCATTTCCACTGTGGTACAATTGTTCAGGTAGTGGGACTCCTAAACTCATAAAGCCTATGCACTAAGTGATAGGGCTGCCAAAAATTACAAGGAACTGGCGTTCAAGTACACCCTTTGTTATACATAAAGGAGGGCATCATACACCCTTAAAAAATTATGATTGATGGCCTACTGGTGAGCTGACCCTCTAAAAATGTATATGCAAGGGCCTGAAGGTGAGGTGACCCTGTAAAAGATTGTAGGTGAGGGCCTGCTGGTGAGCTGACCCTGTAAAACTTTATATGAGAGGGCCTGAAGGTGAACTGACCCTCTAAAAAATTATATGCGAGGGCCTGTAGGTGGGTTGACATTGTAAAACATATGCAAGGGCCTTCAGGTTAGCTGACTCTCTAAAAAATTATATGCAAGGGCCTACAGGTGAGCTGACCCTATAACACATTATAGTTTGTTCATTAGCTTTCCTCTGGTGGAGTCGAGAAGTCATGGTCAATCCAGACCATGTTCATTTTTATAAGAGTCAACCTGTCAGCATTTTCAGTTGACAGGCAGATATGCTTATTTGTTATAATGCCACCAGCAGCATTAAATACCTGCTCAGACAAAACGCTGGAGGCAGGACAGGCCAGCACCTCCAAAGCGTAGAGCGTCAGTTTGTGCCACAAGTCCAGCTTCGACATCCAATAGTTGTAAGGCACTGCGGGATCATTGAGGACACTGATGCGGTCTGCTATGTATTCCTTCACCATCTTCCAAAATGTTTCCCTCCTTGTGACAGTAGGCCACGCATCAGGGTGAGGGTGCATGACGTGGTGTCATGAAACTGTCCCAGGCTTTGGAGAGTGTTGCCCTGCCTCTGTTGGAACTGCTGTTTATTCCCCTTCTCTCCCCTCCTCGGTTGCCCAAGAAATTTTTGGAGCAATTTTTCCACAAGGATCTTCTGGTTTTGCTCATCCTCTTCAACAGTGAAATAAGAGATGAGAATTTATCTTTGTAGCGGGGGTCGAGAAGGAGGAACAACCAGTAATCCATGTTGTCTAAAATGCGTAGACTGTGCGGGTCGCTGGAAAGGCAGCTTAACATGAAGTCAGCAATGTGTGCCAGAGAACCAACAGGCAAGACCTTGCTGTCATCATCAGGAGGATGACTCTCAATCTCCTCATCCTCTTCCTCCTCTTATGCCCACCCACACAGAACAGATGGAATTAAACTTCCATGGGTACTACCCTCTATTGCAGAGGCAACCGTTTCTTGCTCCTCCTCCTCTTCATCATCCAATTTGCGCTGAAAAGACGAACTGAGGGTGGTCTGGCTATCACCCTGTGTATTGTCTTCCTCCATATCCACCTCTTCCGCATGTAAAATGGCATCCTTAATTGTGAACAGCGAGCGTTTGAGTAGACACAGAAGTAGGATGGTTACGCTGATAATAGCGTTATTGCCGCTCACCATCTGTGTTGATTCCTAAAGTTTCTTAAAACCTCACAGAGGTCAGACATCCATGCCCACCTCGCGCTTGTGAATAGCGGAAGCTGACTGGAAAGGCGATGACCATGTTGCAGCTGATATTCCACTAATGCCCTCTGCTGCTCAGAAAGCCAGGCCAACATGTGGAAAGTTGAGTTCCAGCGCGTGCTCACGTCGCACAACAGCCAGTGAGCTGGCAATTTCCAGCACTGCTGCAATGTTGACAGACCAGCTGAAGCTGTCGAAGACTTTAGGAAATGTGCACACACGCAGCACACCTTCACCAGTAGCTCAGAAAAATTTGGGTAGGTTTTGAGAAACCGCTGAACCACCAAGTTTAGGACATAGGCTAGGCATGGGATGTGTGTGAACTTTCCAAGCTCCAAAGCTGCCACCAAGTTATGGTCATTATCACACACAACCATGCCTGGTTCTAGGTTGAGTGGCCAAAGCCACAGCTCAGTCTGGTCTCTTCTCCCCTGCCAAAGCTCTGCATTGGTGAGCTGTTTGTTCCCTAAGCATATCAGCTTCAGCTCGGCCTGTTGCCGCTTTCCCACTGCAGTGCTACACTGCTTCCAGCTACTTACTGATGACTGACTGGTGCTACACATGGATAATTCGGAGGCAGAAGAGGAGGAGAAGGTGGAGGAGGAGAAGTGGGGGTTGGAGCCACTAACGTAGGTGCTGGCATAAACCCTGATCGACGTAGGGCCCGCAATCCTTGGCGTCGGTAGCACATGTGCCATCCCAAGGTACGACTCTCTCTGATCCTGCACAACGTTAACCCAGTGTGCCATCAGGGAAATGTAGCATCTAGTGTTGATCACGAATATTCTAATTTCAAATTTTTATTGTGAATATAGGTACTTTGAAAATTTGCAAATATTTAGAATATAGTGGTATATATTCGTAATTTTGAATTTTCAATTCAATTTTTTTATTTTTTTTTTTTTTTTTCAGTACACATGATCCCTCCCTGCTTCTAGCTTCTGGGCCAATAAGAAGGCTGCAATATACTTGACTTTAGGAGTAGTGTTGTTTGCGAATTTTCGTAATGCAAGTTTTCGTCACTCACAACTATTAGAGAAAGAAGATTATAGCACTATATTAGCTAAATTGTGCTATATAATTTTTTTTCGAATATTCGCTATATTGCTATATATATTCTTGTTTTAGAATATTGCGAATATTCGAAAAAACGAAGTTAAAGCAATATAGCGAATATAAAAAAAACGAATATAAAGCAATTTAGCTAATATAATGCTATAATCTTTTTTTTAATAATTGTAATTTTTTTCCAATCTGAACTTCAGATGAGAACAAAATTTCAACTTTTAGACAAAGAATATTATAGCACTATATTAGCTAAATTGCTCTATATTTGTTTTTTTCAAATATTCGCTATATTGCTATATATTTTTGTTTTAGAATATTACGAATATTCGAAAAATTTAAGTTATAGCAATATAGCGAATATTCGAAAAAAAAACAAATATAGAGCAATTTAGCTAATATAGTGCTATAATATTCTTTGTCTAAAAGTTGAAAAATCCGCAATAAAAATTTGCATTACGAAAGTTTGCAAATTCAAAAATCCACATATTACACGATCATTACCTTGCCGATTTTTCGAATAGAAAAAATCGGAGACTATAACGAATATTCAAATTTGCGAATATTCTAAGACTATTCTACAAAATATTCGCGAAATATCGCAAATTCAAATATGACCCCTGCCGCTCACTCGAATATGACCCTGATCACTAGTAGCATCCCTGGCCAAATGCACTTGTCCATGTGTCCGTGGTTAAGTGGACCTTCCCAGTAACTGCGTTGGTCAGGGCACGTGTGATGTTACAGGACACATGTTGGTGTAAGTCGGGCATGGCACACCTTGAAAAATAGTGGACGTTGGGGACTGCGCAACGTGGGATGGCCGCCGACATCAGGCTGCGGAGGGCCTCAGTGTCCACAAGCCTAAATGGTAACATTTACAGGGCCAGTAATTTTGAAAGTTGCGCATTTAGTGCTATGGCCTGTGGGTGGGTGCCTGGGCATTTGCGCTTGCATTCAAATGTCTGGGGTAAGGACATTTGTACGCTGTGCTGGGACACGGAAGTGGTTGTGGTTGCTGATGGTGCTTGCGAAGGTCCAGGTGCAGGGCGGGATGCATCCAGGCCTGCGCCTTCGACAGGGGATTGGTCAGCAAGTAACATGGGTGGTGTGACCTGTAGACACAGATTATGGAACCAGGTGTTTGTACCACTTATTACAGTGCTTAGGTGCCATGTTGCGGATCATGTTGGTGGTGGTGAGGTTGCTAATGTTCACATTCTGGGTCATTTTGGTACGGCACAGGTTTCAAATTACTATTCTTTTGTCATCCACACTTTCCTCAAAAAAGCGCCATACTGCAGAGCACCTACCCCTAGGCAAAGGATATTTCAGCAAGGGGGTGCTCCGTGGAACAGTTGTGGGTCTGTTTGGTGTACCGCCTTCTCCCTTTTGCCACCCCACTGTCTATTCCAACCTGTTGTGGTGTAGCAAATTCCTCCCCCTCTGTACTGCTGTCCTCGCTCGGCTTTCGACCTTCCCAGGTTGGGTCAGTGACTTCATCATCCACCACCTTCTCTTCCACTTCCTCACTCTGCTCATCCTCCTGACTTGTTGACCTAACCACAACCTCAGTGATTGACAAATGTGTCTCATCCTCTTCATCAACCTCTTGAGACAGTGATTGCCATTGACTTATTGGCAACCGTGTCTCATCATCATCCACCTCATTAAAGAGTAATTGCCGTTCCCCACCGTCATCTTCTTGTGACTGTGGATGCTCAAGAGTTTGCTAATCAGGGCACAAGATCTGTCTCTCTTCAAGCGTGCTTGTAGAGAGGGCCAAATCAAGGAATGGCGCTGGAAAGAGTTTGGGATCACTTGTTTGCCCAGACTTTCCATGGTGTGAGGAAGGAGGATTAGGGTGAGGATTGTGTTGAGCAGACTCATAGCTACTGAGACTGCACTTGGTGGAAGACAGGGTGGTGCTTAAGCGACTGGAATCATTATCTGCTGCAACCCAACCGACCACCTGGTCGCACTGGTGTGACTTCAAAAGTGGTGTCCTGTGCTACCCTGCAAACTGGGACATGAAGCTAGGTATCGTGGATGATTGTATTTCTTGCGCTCTGGCAGCAGGCACAGTTTCACCGTGTCCAGGGCCACAGCTTCTGCGTGCACCATCAGCATCACAGCCACTGCTCCGTCCCTTACTACTCGCCATCTTTATATTAAATGTTATATATGCTTGAAAGTATGTTACACGTACAGTAGCCTAGAATTTGGAAGTGTATGAGCAAACTAAATTAAAAAAGTATTTGGGATGTGGAAACATCACACAGGAGATATCCCAAACATAATGTAAATACTGTCACCAGCGGCTAATGTAACCGATATTTGGGATGAGGAAAAGTTATACAAGCGAGGTACCACCGATAATGTCATTGTCCGCAGCGTCTACGAAAAAAGTACACTGTATGTCAAAGATACATTTTTTCAGTGCACACGTTACACTGCAGATGTGGCACTGATAATGTCACTGTCAGAAGCGGACACCGTCTATTGAAAAAGTACACTGCATGTCACAGATATTTTTTAGATGCACACACTTTACACTGGAGATGTGACGCAACTAATATCTCTGTCCGCAACAGACTCCGTCTACGGAAAAAGTACACTGGATGTTAAAGATATTTTTTGGATGTGCACACTTTGCACTAAAGATGTAGCGCAGCTAATGTCACTGTCCACAGCGGACACCGTCTATTGAAAAAGTACACTGTATGTCGCAGATATTTTTTAAATGTGCACACTTTACACAGGAGATGTGGTGAAACTAATGTAACTGTCCACAGCTGATACCATCTATTGTAAAAGTGTACTGTATGTCACAGATACTGTATGACACACGTTGCACTGTAGATGTGGCACTGGTAATATCACTGTCAGAAGCAGACAAAGTCTATTGATAAAGTACACTGTATGTCACTGATATTTTTGGGATGCGCACACTTTACACAGGAGATGTGGTGCAGCTAATGTCACTGTCAGAAGCGGACACTGTCTATTGAAAAGTACACTGTATGTCACAGATAAACTTTTTCAGTGCACACGTTACACTGCAGACGTCACAGATATTTTTAGGATGCACACTTTGCACAGGAGATGTGGCGCAGCTAATGTTACTGTCCGCAGAGGACACCGTCCACGAAAAAAGTACACTGGATGTCACAGATATTTTTTCGATGCGCACTCTTTACAGTGGAGATGTGGCACAGCTAATGTCATTTTCCGCAGCAGACACCGTATACCGAAGAAAGGACACTGGATGTCACAGATATTTTTTGGAGGCATACATTTAATACTGGAGATGTGGGGCAGCTAATGTCACTTTCCGCAGCAGACACCGTATACCGAAAAAGGACACTGGATGTTACAGATATTTTTTGATGCGCACACTTTACACTGGAGATGTTGCGCAGGTAATGTTACTGTCTGCTGCAGACACCATCTATGGAAAAAGTACACTGGATGTCACAGATATTTTTTGGATGTGCACACTTTACACTGGAGATGTGGCGCAGCTAATGTCATTGTCCGCAGCGGACACTGTCTACCAAAAAAGGACACTGGATGTCACAGATATTTTTGGGATGCGCACTAGTGATGATGGAGCATGCTCGGCTGAACAACTGTTTGGCCGAGTACCGCATATGCTCGAGCGCTGTACTCGAGTCTCTTCCCAGCACGTTTCCTGGCTGTTACGCAGCCAATAGACGTACAGGTAAGTACTGCCCTCACTGTAATGCCAGTAGCCATGTTGGCTACTGGCATTACAGTAATTTGCTGGGCAGCACGCATTATCGGGTGCTAGATAGTACTCGATGGCACATGTTCGGCTCATTCAAAGTCAGGGAGAGCTGATCATAGGAAGGTACAGACAGTGTAGGGAGTGTAATAGAATTTTTTTATACAAAAACTTTTCAGAGACCCAAAAGTCCTTTTAAGGACTATTGTGTGTGACAGCAGCTATATATTTTTTTTAGTACATCCTGCGCAAAATACCGTGTAATAGGTCGCTGTGGACAGTTAAATTATTTGCACCAAATCTCCGGTGGAAAGTGTGCGCATCCCTAAAATATCAGTGTCATCCAATGTACTTTTTCCGTAGACAGTGTCCGCTGTTGACAATTGAATTATCCTCGCCACATATCCTGTTTAAAGTGTGCGCATCCCTAAAATCTCAGTGACATCCAGTGTACATTTTCCGTAGACAGTGTCCGCTGCGGACAGTTAAATTATCCGCGTCACATCTCCAGTATAAATTGTGCGCATCCCTAAAATATCAGTGATATCCAATGTTATTTTCCTTAGACAGTGTCCACTATGGACAAATAAATTATCTGTGACATCGAGTGTAGTATTTTATTAGACAGTGTCCACTGCGGACAGTGACATTAGCTGTGCCACATCTCCAGTGTAAAGTGTGCGCATCCCAAAAATATCTGTGACATCCAGTGTACTTTTTCAATAGACAGTGTCCGCTGCGGACAGTGAGATTTGCTGCGCCACATCTCCAGTGAAAAGTTTTCACATCCCAAAAATATCTGTGACATCCAGTATACTTTTTTAAATAGATGGTGTCCGTTGCGGACAGTGACATTAGCTGTGCCACATCTCCTGTGTAAAGTGTGCGCATCCCAAAAATATCTGTGACATACGGTGTACTTTTTTAATGGATGGTGTCCGCTGCGGACAGTGAGATTAGCTGCACCACATCTCCAGTGTAAAGTGTGCGCATCCCTAGAATATCAGTGACATCCAGTGTACTTTTTATGTACACGGTGTCCGCTGCGCACAGTTAAATTATCGGCGCCACATCTCGAGTGTGAAGTGTGTGCATCCCTAAAATATCAGTAACATCCAGTGTACTTTTTCCATAGACGGTGTCCGCTTCTGACAGTGACCTTACCAGGGCCACATCTGCAGAGTAACGTGTGCTTCAAAAAAAATTCTGTGACATACATTGTGCTTTTTCTGTAGACAGTGTTCGCTTCTGAAAGTGACCTTACCAGGGCCACATCTGCAGTGTAACGTGCGCGCTTTAAAAAAAAAAATCTGTGACATACATTGTACTTTTTCCATACGCTGTGTCCGCTTCTGACAGTGACCTTACCAGGGCCACATCTGCAGCATAACGTGTGCACTTCAAAAATGTATCTGTGACATACAATGTAATTTTTCCATAGATGGTGTCCGCTTCTGACAGTGACCATACCACTGCCACATCTACAGTGTAACGTGCGCGCTTTAAAACCTTATCTGTGACATACAATGTAATTCTTCCATAGACGGTGTCTGCTTCTGACAGTGACCTTACCAGGGCAACCTCTGCAGTGTAACGTGTGCGCTTCATAAATGTATCTGTGACATACATTATAATTTTTGCGTAGACGGTGTCCGTTTCTGACAGTGACCATACCAGGGCCAAATCTGCAGTGTAATGTGTGCGCTTAAAAAATGTATCTGTGGTTCGTCTTGCGCCGGTTCAAGAATTTCACCTCTAGTGGCGCAATACGGATGCCCCCGGCCGTCCTTCTTAATCATGGCCCCATTTCCAAAAACCAACAAAATAGAACAGGAGTCCAATTCCATTATTCCTAGCTGATGTATTCAGTCGACCCGGCCTGCTTTGAACACTGTAAATTTTTTCAATGGTCAGCTAAGCAGCAGGCACTCTCCCATAATTTTTTTAATGGTCAGCTCAGCAGCAGGCCCTCAACCATAATGTTTTAGAGGGTCAGCTCAGCAGCAGGCCCTCGCATATAATTTTTTAGAGGGTCAGATCACCAGCTGGCCGTCACATATAATGTTTTAGAGGGTCAGCTCACCTGCAGGCCCTCACCTACAATCTTTTACAGGGTCAGCTCACCTGCAGGCCCTCAACTAATTATACCTAATAGGTAATTTACACGCATGCTGCCTTGCTTGGATGTGGTAGCCGTAGCTGTTTCTCAGGCTCCCTCTCTGGAATCGAAAATTGATTCCACCTTACCCGTGGTCACCGTGGTTGGCGCTGAAAATAACATCAAAACTTGATAGGGCAGACATCCAAATGGATGGTCACCATCAAGGGGACATGCGATCAGCCCCAGGTTATCTAGAGTCATCAAAGCGGCAGCCAGCCCTCGTCCATAATGTTTTAGATGGTCAGATCAGGGCTGTGTATGATGCCCTCCTTTATGTGTAACAAAGGGTTTATTGGAGTGTCGGTTCCTTGTAATTTGTGTCAGCTCTTTTACTTAGTGCATAGGCTTTATGAGTGTAGGAGTCCCACTACCTGAACAATTGCACCACAATGTAAATGAGGCCCTCCTATTTGTGATATACAGGTTGTATCTGAGTACTTCTTACTTGTAACTTTTGGCAGCACTTGCACTTTATATACAAGTAAATATATAGGAAAGAGTTTCCTTACAATATTTCCTCTAAAATCATTTTTATCTTTGGTTTTGTGCGTATTATTGTCAGTCTGTAAAAGTGGCGTACTACTCGGACACCATTGTTCCCAGCAGCGACCTGGGAATCCAAGATGCACCTCCCCATGCTGTTCCCAAACCATTTTTATGGTGTTTCCAACAATTTCTGACCTTTTTTGCATTAATCAGGCAACCTCCCCTCTTCAGAGCAGGGCCCGAGCCCCAAGCAACAGAGCACTATGGTGCTCGATCAACTCTAATGCGCACACTTTACACTGGAGATGTGGCATAGCTAATTTACTGTCCACAGCAGACAGCGTCTACCGAAAAATGACACTGGATGTCACAGATATTTTTTTGGGTGTGCACACTTTACACTGGATATGTGGCGCAGCTAATGACACTGTCTGCAGCAGACACCGTCTATGGAAAAAGTACACTAGATGTCACAGATATTTTTTGGATGTGCACACTTTACACTGGAGATGTGGTGCAGCTAATGTTGCTGTCTGCAGCGGTCTAACTATTGCACAGGATGCACTAAAAATAGACATTGCTGCCACACACAACAATCCTTAAAAGGACTTTTGGGCCTTTGAAAAGTTTTTCTAATAAAATTATTCCTATATCACTCTCTACACTATCTGTCCCTTCCTCAACACAGCTCTTCCTGACTAAGACTGAGCCGAACATGCGTCATCGGGTGCTATATAGCAAACAATGACGCGTTCCGGCCAGCCAATCACTGTAATGCCATTAACCAACATGGCTACGGCATTACAGTGAGAGCAGTACTTACCTGCATGTTTCTTGGTTGCACAGCAGCCAAGAAACGTGCCCGGAGGAGACTCGAACATTGTGCGCGGGCACACGCGGTAATCGGCTGAATACAGCGATGTGCCGTTCATCGAGATGCTTGAGCCGAACAGGTGTTCGGCTGAGCATGCTCGTTCAGCTCTAATTATAGCCACTCAGAGGTATATTTTTCCTAAGCAGTCGTAATGATTTCCAAGTGAATAAACAGTCAATGGTTGTACACAAACCATTCCTGATAAAGGCACATTGCAGATATCAAACTAATATACTGATCTGGAGGAAATGGAAGGAATATATAGATGCAGCATATTTTTAGATTTTTTATTTCAATAGCTACAATTATAAGCATTGTTCTTGAAAAAAATATTTCTAAATATACACATTGCGTAGCTCTTGTTTATTCTTGTCATTCTACAATGCATCCTACTACTTTTGTGGTAACATAACTGCCAAATGAATACATATTGTATCAGTCGCTATTCTTTGAAGTTGCCATTTACAACAGCATTCTGTCTTTTGTGAGAGGGATAATTATTCTCTCACAAACAGACAGCATAAGAGACATGATTTGAGGATCACTTCTAGTTACAGTATTAAAAATAACACATTTAATAACAGACATTTAATATTGTTCTAATTACTGTACTTGATATGATTTTATTCTCATTGACACAATGAAGATTATGGATCCGGACCATGCAATGTTATTTTGCAGCCAAGGAATTGATTTTGTTTCTAATGCTGAGATAAGATAGAACAGTGCATGCACAAAATTCACAGAATCAGCATGATCACACTGAAATACCTCAGTTTAAAGCACCATCTTAATGGCAGTCTGTAGCCCTTAGCTCGCAAGGTAAATAAAGGCTTTCATAATGGTAGCTGAGGGGTGGGGGGGATGAGTGAAGCCTAAGAAAAAGCAATCTGTCAGTTGGTTTCACTAAGTTAAGGTAGGTAGGGACTAGAAAGCGTGGTACAAGCATACATTTTGTGGAGTTTGGATTTTTATTTTATTTTATTATTATAAGGAGTAGTGTGAATATGAGGTCTTATTCTGCCCAAAAAGAAGTGCATCACTGTGAGGTGCCCTTTGCATTGAGCTGTTTCATAGGCTCTCCCCTCTGTTCAGAATTTTAGCTGTAGCATTCAACCAGGACATCACTACAGCCACCACAACCACTTGAACTACACAGATTACTAAGTTGGATATCTAACCTCATGCTTTTTTTTCCAGTGGAAGTGCACTTTCATGCTAGGCCATCATCTAATCTTCTGCACTTTTAGCTTACAGTGAAGCCTTTCGGCACTAGACCCCATGTGCATAGTCCTATTACAACGCTGTTTTTGCGCTGTCATAGAGAGCACCAGTAAAATTGAAGGGAGCAGTACTACATGTGTATGCCTCTGATTTTCTATTGAGGTTTCTCACATCATGAAGTGATAAGAGAATTTTCAAAAATTTGTCTCAGCTCGATTCATCCGACCAAGAAATTTGATTCAGAAACAAAATTATTTTACCCAAAATGATAGTGCTTTAAATGATTAGAAACTATCTCGCTCAAAATGATATTAAAATTAATCTGAAGAAGTTCGAATTCTCCTGAATAAGAATTAAAAACAATAAAAAATTTGGTCAAATTCTCTATCAATGGCATCCTCCCTACATGGCACAGTACAGAGCATCATGGGACTCTGTGTGCCACTGTACACTAATCACTGCTTTGTGCATGAGGCCTTATCCTATTGCTAACTAAATCCTTCTGATTTTCATTGCTCATTCTTTCAACTATGAGATCACTATGATCACAGTGTGCTACCCTGTATCCATGTAGTTTAGGTAAAAGATGGCTTTATTGTTGTCCTTTTCATTGTATGGAAATGTACTGCTTTTATGACACCAAGTGCATTATCCTGTTCTGAAGAATGTATATGATTAATCTCAGTATTGGCATATCACTTGTTTTGATTGAGCTGACCACACACACTTTTCAATTACAAAGAGCTGCATGGATTATTTTAAGTGAAAGCAGGAATATATCCATAAGCTGTGTCATCTTTCTACATCATTCAATTGTAAATGGATTCAGATCTTTCAGAAGAACAGCAGCACATTTAAATACCATCAGATGGAAAGTGGCTATGTGATATTGATGTGTTTTGTTCGTTATTCACAGAGAGTAACACAGTGTAAGATAGTGTATGTTGTCTTAAAGAGGCCAATAAATATTCTCTACCATGTCAGTTACTATATGGCAGACTTTTAAAGCTTACTGTATAATTGTAATATGTTCATAATTATATTTGAATATAGAAGGTGCATATTTAAAGGGCATCTGTCAGCAGATTTGTACCTATGAAACTGACTGACCTATTACATGTGTGCTTGACAGCTGAAGGCATCTATGTTGGTTCCATGTTTATATGTGCCCCCATGGGTGACAAAAATGTTGCTGAGAAAAATGCTTTTATATATGCAAATGAGCTTCTAGGACAAACAAGGGCTTTGCCGTTGCGCCTAGAGCAGTGATGGCTAACCACATAGGTACAAATCTGCTGACAAATGCCCTTTGAATATCTAGAAACTGAACAATATGTATATAGACTATACATCAAATTGAAACAGTCACATATGAAATTACAGAAAAGACAAAAAAAAAAATCCCCCTAAAACTTTTATTAGGATAGCCACAAAAAAAAAATTCAGATGTGTAAAAATGACCCCGCTGTTAGGACTCCTGACCTGGCACCTAGGTGTCTTCGGAAGTGACCCTGGATGAATATATCATCTACCTATTTGGTCACTAAGAGAGATGGAACCCACACAAAACAGGATGATACAGAGGGATTTGAGGTTTGATATTACAATTTCAAGAGCATTTCAGTCCCCCAATATATTCAAGGTATACCAACAATAACATCAAAATATCCCACAATCCAGAGGCCTATTAGAACTCTAATATCACAAAAAAAATCTATGCATTTCCCTCCATCGATGATGGTTCATGAGGGTCTATGGTGGCACACAACATCAAAATGATATCCTATATGGACAATCGATGATTTCAGTGAAAATATTAATTTATCAGAGGCTCAGCAGTACAAATTATAAGCCCTAATCTCCAACATGCACACGACCCAGAAACTCAGAACTAGATGTATATATATATATATATATATATATATGTATGTATATATATATATATATATACTATATAGCTTCACATGAAACTGTATGTAAATTTGCTCAGCTCCTCCTGCTATATAATATGCTGTCCGCAGATTGCATTGAATGTAAAATGTTAAAGCTTTCCTTTAAACTGTATCTAACCTTTCATTGCATTAATCAACAGTACAGTGTGTGTACATGAGGATTAGCACTATTTCTGGCCATTGATATGACTTGTACCTTTTTTTAGCAGTTTTCATTGTGCATCATTAATATCTAGTTTGCTGTTCTCCTAGACCTGGTGGGTGGAAAGTAGCTGCCAGCTGCATGCACAAAGTACAGACAAATCTGCTGCCTAACTTTATCTTACTCAGAAGCAGCACATGATCATGGAGGACATTGCATAGAGGACCCACATGGATATGAATAAAGCACAGGGATTGAGACAGAAACTGTCTATGCAGTCTCACTTGCTGTGCCTGTCTCTGTGTTCCTGCTCACTTTTCCTCCTCTCCATAGACTTGTATTGACATGTGTCATCTATTCCTTCAGTTATCTGCCCCATCCCGGACGGTTTCAAGAAAATTTTCAAAGAGAAAAGCATTTAGAAAGGGGTGAAGGGGTAAACAGTGGATACCAAGAGAATTAGACAAGTTTCTTAGGTTGCTTGTCCTATTGATTTGTGTGAAAAGTTGGTGACCATTTAGAGCTTTCAACCTGTTGTTAGAGTAGCATTTCTAGTAATGTGTTGAAGTAACAATATGTAAACAGATTATCTCTACATTTTTTATCATGCTAATTGGCAGAGCTGAATGTCAATCACCCAATTACAGACAATTAACTTATAACTCTAGAAATGGACATAGTTATATGTAGTTACTGTGAAGATTCTCCATTGCCATTCTTCATCCGATTAATCCATTTCAATATTCTGTAGCAGGAGTAGGTACCGATAGGGCTTTAAAATCCAGCAGATTCGGGGTCAGTGTTTTTTTATGCTCATGTCAAAATATAGTTAGGTGTAGGACATTTTGTGGTATAGATTCTAAGACTTTAGAGCTTAAAAGTGCTTTAGAAGACATATATACATGGTACATATTTTCTCTAGTACATACGCTAAATTAAAAGATTCATAATGCAATGTATGTTTTTCTGGCTTCACTTAGTATCAGAATTTCAGTTCTTTTACTTGTCACTTTGATTTAGCGTTTTGTTCTAATATGGAACCTACATAACTAAATTTGTAAACTCCAAGACACTAAGCGCATAATACACCAAAATTGCATCTTACTACAAACCGGATTCCCAAAAAGTTGGGACACTAAACAAATTGTGAATAAAAACTGAATGCAATGAAGTGGAGATGGCAAATGTCAATATTTTATTTGTAATAGAACGTAGATAACAGATCAAGCGTTTAATCCGAGTAAATGTATCATTTTAAAGGAAAAATAAGTTGATTCAAAATTTCACAGTGTCAACAAATCCCCAAAAAGTTGGGACAAGTAGCAATAAGAGGCTGGAAAAAGTAAATTTGAGCATAACGAAGAGCTGGAAGACCAATTAACACTAATTAGGTCAAATGGCAACATGATTGGGTATAAAAAGAGCTTCTCAGAGTGGCAGTGTCTCTCAGAAGCCAAGATGGGTAGAGGATCACCAATTCCCACAATGTTGTGCAGAAAGATAGTGGAGCAATATCAGAAAGGTGTTACCCAGCGAAAAATTGCAAAGACTTTGCATCTGTCATCATCAACTGTGCATAACATCATCCGAAGATTCAGAGAATCTGGAACAATCTCTGTGCGTAAGGGTCAAGGCCGTAAAACCATACTAGATGCCCGTGATCTCCGGGCCCTTAAACGACACTGCACCACAAACAGGAATGCTACTGTAAAGGAAATCACAGAATGGGCTCAGGAATACTTCCAGAAACCATTGTCAGTGAACACAATCCACCGTGCCATCCGCCGTTGCCAGCTGAAACTCTACAGTGCAAAGAAGAAGCCATTTCTAAGTAAGATCCACAAGCTCAGGCGTTTTCACTGGGCCAGGGATCATTTAAAATGGAGTGTGGCAAAATGGAAGACTGTTCTGTGGTCAGACAAGTCACGATTCAAAGTTCTTTTTGGAAATCTGGGACGCCATGTCATCCGGACCAAAGAGGACAAGGACAACCCAAATTGTTATCAACGCTCAGTTCAGAAGCCTGCATCTCTGATGGTATAGGGTAGCATGAGTGCGTGTGGCATGGGCAGCTTGCATGTCTGGAAAGGCACCATCAATGCAGAAAAATATATTCAGGTTCTAGAACAACATATGCTCCCATCCAGACGTCATCTCTTTCAGGGAAGACCCTGCATTTTTCAACAAGATAATGCCAGACCACATTCTGCATCAATCACAACATCATGGCTGCGTAGGAGAAGGATCCGGGTACTGAAATGGTCAGTCTGCAGTCCAGATCTTTCACCTATAGAGAACATTTGGCGCATCATAAAGAGGAAGGTGCAACAAAGAAGGCCCAAGACGATTGAACAGTTAGAGGCCTGTATTAGACAAGAATGGGAGAGCATTCCTATTTCTAAACTTGAGAAACTGGTCTCCTCGGTCCCCAGACGTCTGTTGAGTGTTGTAAGAAGAAGGGGAGATGCCACACAGTGGTGAAAATGGCCTTGTCCCAACTTTTTGGGGATGTGTTGACACCATGAAATTCTGATTCAACATATTTTCCCCTTAAAAATGGTACATTTTCTCAGTTTAAACTTTTGTTCCGTGATTTATGTTCTATTCTGAATAAAATATTAGAAGTTGGCACCTCCACATCATTGCATTCAGTTTTTATTCACGATTTGTATAGTGTCCCAACTTTTTGGGAATCCGGTTTGTAAATATACACCATTACCACACATGCAAACTATCTTGATTTGTCACTAAAACCCAATTTTCTTGCAGTGATAAATATAAAAGTGCCTTCCTGCGGTTATGCTAGCACATTCTTATGCTGTGGTTACTCTACTAGCCTAATGTCGCTTATTCTTGTTGAATTGATCTGTAACAAAGAATTGAAATAAAACTTGACTGATCATAAAAGTAGATTTTTGGTTGACTGTTATGCTAAAGCAGAGGGTCAAAGGCACAGTGACAGGTTGCATTGAAAAATGCTATTTTAGGTTAGTGAGCCCAGTCTTAGAATAATTTTTGTGCTCACAAACGAAGGAGCGCAAAGCGGCAGATAATGCTGACAGTAGATTGCAGAGCTATTGTACTCTGGGAGTGAGAGCAATAAATCAAATCCTGTCACTTGGATCACCGGATATAGTTGGATAATTGGGCTCTATTGGGAAGGAAAGGACATCCAGTCAGTGTACTACAGTCTTCATTTTTCATGGCGAATTAAACTTTGATCAAAGCAACTTTCTTTGGTGAGAAATTGAGACTTAAGCATTATATCTAAACATAAACACTCTGTTTCCCCAAAGTAACTTTTGTAACATGGAATTGTGCATCTTTCACCCTACATGAACCAAACTTTTTATCATTCTTTCAAAGGTTCAGTAGGCAAGGGTTACCTTATTAGACAGCAAATACATAGACAAAAGCTACAGCATTTAGAAATGTGATGATGCTTTAAATGACCTAAATATAGCTAATATTAAAGGGAACATAGCACATGGGATTTCATAAGAAATATCCACACTTTTGAATAAGACATACAGTGATTTCCTTTTACTTTATACTATTATTGGAGATGTTAAGCAACATTCCCAGTTTCGTTTCTAAATCTCACAGGCTCTTGTGGTAGCCTGTTCCGTCATAAATGCTGGCTACCGGCCAGAAAAATAAAAATGCTGCATGCAGTAATACTTGTCTGTCCAAAATCCAGAATTTGTGCCAGAAGGTGGCTGGATCACCTCCAGATCTCATTATAGTCAATCGGGATCCGGTGGTCAATGGTAGAATCTGGCAATGCCAGATCTGGTAAACTCCAGCAGACAGTTTACTGCCAAAGCAGCCTGCCAGATCAGGTTACTGGAGAAGTGAACAAAGCCTTAATGTATAATGATAGGACAGAGAGAGTGTTTAATTTCCTTCAGCATTAGGCCACTTTCACACAGTCAGTATTTGTAAGCCAAAACAAGTAGTGAAACCTACAGAGAAAACATATAATCGAAAGAGTTGTGCCTCTTCTGTGTTCAAGACGCACTCATGGTTTTGGTTTACAAATATTGATAAAAACCCCTGTGGATAAGGGCATAACTTTCTCTAACCATAACACCTGTTTAAATTTGATGCATGAATAACCAAGATATTTTTTACTTTAAAATCTAATCATATTTATTACAAAGGTTCCATCGGTTTGTATTCCATCAGGGGAGTCACAAATGCATCTGGATAAAAATATAGCTCTTCCCACAAACCATCTGGTCATCCTTTAATAAAGGCAAAGTGCCAGGCATGGTGAAATCCACCCCAAAATTGTGTAAATGCATCATAAATTTGGTACCATTTGGCCTAACCTTGAGAAATTTGATTTTTCTGCCTTACTCCTTTCTACTTTGTGAAAGGGTTGTTGTTTTATAGTTTATGTTTACTTTTTATAGATGCATATATTTATAATATCATTATCCGGAAAGATGCCAGACACAAAACCTTTGCATTGTGCTTGATATGTAAAAGGATTATTTAATCTGTAAAGCTTTTGTGGAAATTTTTAATGTAGTACACTTTCTTCTCTGACTGCTAGTCATAGCACAGGCAATATGGACCCTTGAAGAAGTCTGAGAGAAAAAAAATTAAGCTAGCAGCAGGAAATATATAAAAAAAATACTCATCTATACTATCCCATGAAGCTTCAGTGCCGATACTTCATTGGTATCTATCATACTATCATTTAACTGCTGCAGCTAATCACTGGTCACATCTGTAATACTAACATGTATGACATGCAACCACTGAAGCCTGTGAATGGTTGCAGTAGTCAGTTGTGAGTAGAGTTGAGCGAACCCAAACTGTAAAGTTCGGGTTCGTACCGAACTTTGCGATTTTTGGCACCCGGACCCGAACATTTCCGTAAAAGTTCAGGATTGGTGTTCGGCGATCGCTTGGCGCTTTGTGAATGGCTGCAGGGCAGCCAATCAACAAGCGTTCAACTACTTTGCCCTAAGAGGCCATCACAGCCATGCCTACTAATGGCATGGCTGTGATTGGCCAGTGCAGCATGTGACCCAGCCTCTCTATAAGCTGGAGTCACATAGCGCCGCACATCACTCTGCTTTTGTCAGTGTAGGGCTAGGATGATGCTGCTGTGAGGGACAGATTTGGGCAGAATTCTGGTGTTGCACAATCTGAAAACTACAGTGATAATTGAGGGTGCTATGCTACAATATTGTACCCATCTCTGAGCCCAGTGATACTCCAAAAGAATTTTTAATCCATATGTTAGTGAGGTTGGCGTCGGTGGCCATTTTGTTAAATGCAGTCACCTTGAAACTGCATGGTAACAGCCTGTGTGCCAGGGACATTAGTCTACTTCGGTTCTGGTTGCTCAGTGAAGGTGAAATTACCTTTTTTGGCAGGTCAAGTACCCCTACAACCGGCAGTGCATACCTGGCATTGAAAATTATTCAATTACATTAGTCTGTCAAACTGTCAGACATTTTTGTGACCTAAAGCAAGTTTTTTTTTCTGTCTGCCACAGGCAGTGCTTATCTGACAGTCCAATAAAACCGTTAAATAGTGCCGTTACCTTGCTGCTGTAAAAAAGCAAAATTTCACTTTTGCGTACAGCGCAGTATTACCTATTTTATAATTAAGCAGTGAAATACAGCATTTCTATAGTTGGTTGCCCAAAAATTTGTTTTAGTGCCGCAGTGCACTTTTGCGTACACCTCAGTATTAATACCTATTTTATAATTAGACAGTGAAATACTGCATTTCCATAGTTGGATGCCAATAAAAATGTTCTAGTGCCACAGTGCACTTTTGCATACACCTCAGTATTAATACCTATTTTATAATTAAGCAGTGAAATACTGCATTTCTATAGTTGGTTGCCAAAAAAAGTGTTTTAGTGCCCCAGAGCACTTTTGCATAGAACGCAGTATTACCTATTTGATTAAGCAGTAAAATACTGCATTTCTACAGTTGTTTGCAATAAACACTGGTTTCGGCCTACATAGTAGATCTGAGGCCTACCCCGTATTTCTTTCATGTGAAGTAACCAGTGGAACTCCACATTTACACAGTTGGTTGCCAAAAAAACACTGTACTATTGCCCCAGAGCACTTTTTTATACAACGCAGTATTACCTATTTTATAATTAAGCAGTGAAAAACTGCATTTCTACAGTTGTTTGCAATAAACACTGGTTTTGGCCTATATAGCTGATCTGAGGCCTACCCTGTATTTCCTTCATGTGAAGTAACCAGTGGAACTCTGCATTTACACAGTTGGTTGCCAAAAAACACTGTACTATTGCCCCAGAGAACTTTTGCGTACAACGCAGCATTAGCTATTTTTGAATTCACCTGTGAAATACTGCATTTCTAGAGTTGTTTGCAATAAGCACTGCTTTTGTCTTAGATTGCACATTTTCAGTTATCTTCTGCAGTTGAATTGTTGGTTTTAAAATTCAAACTTTTGGTGATAGTGAAGTAATTGTATTCAATTGCTCTGTCATACTGTTGTGTGACCTAAAGAAATTTATTCTGTTTATGACACGGGCACTGCCTTACTGTTAAGAAAATTTATTGTTGACTATTGGCAGTTTAATTGACACCTGGTGGGTGAACGCAAATAATGAGGAGAACATCAAATAAGAGACGTGGACATGTTCTTTTGCTGGATGACATGAACCTCCTTTTGCCATGAATGAACCCCTGCTCTGCATTGCTGACAGGGAACTAAATTTAGTGAAAACATCTGTTACTGATCGGAAGATGTGCGACTACAAGTGCGCGCTGGTAGACGCACTGCTGATGGCATTCCCACCTGACAGCTGGGGCACAGTGGAAGCACAAGGCAAAGGAAGAGGAAGAGGTTGCCAACGCAGCTGGGGCACCACCAGAACTTCAGAAAGCAGGGTCTCCAAATCGGGCACATGGCCTGAGCTTACCCTTTATGCCTTGGAGGTGCTACCCTGTAGCCAGTGTATTGTCTGAACGTTTGTTTAGCATGACTGGAGGGGGTTATCACAGGTTATATTTCCCAATGTTCTGGGGTGAACCCTAATGAAAATAAATAAAAATACATTTTAAACCAAAAAGCAGTGTAGGCTACCTCCACCTCCTCCACCGCCACTTCCACCTACACCGCCACATCCACTGCCTCCTCAACCTCCTACTCCATATGGACCTCGTCCTCCTAGATCCTATTTTTATGTATTTTATGTTATTTTCCTATCCACATTTGTTTGCAGAGAACTTGCCATGCTCTTAACTACATTTTGCTGCCATTTGCAGCCTTCTAGCCCTTTCCATTACTTTTTTAGAGCCATTTTAGTGCTCAAAAGTTTGGGTCCCCATTGACTTCAATGGGGTTCAGGTTCGGGGTCAAGCTCGGGTCCCGAACTCAAACTTTTTTGTGAAGTTCGGCCAAACCCGTCGAATCTGAACATCCAGGTGTCCGCTCAACTCTAGTTGTGAGTACATCATCATCATAAAACACTACTTGATAAAAATAAACAAAAAACAAAGTGAACCATCAGAGCACTGGCACTGGAGATTAAAGGTATTTTACATTTAAATAATCCTTGTTTTTGTGTTCTAACATTTCCTGCAGTTTAATTTACTAAACTCTAGAACAACCCCTTTAAGACTGCCTATGCTGGCTGTAGCTGACATGTGGAACAAGCCAATTTTAGCTCAATGGCATAATTATCTTTCAAAAGTTTTTTATGGTCTAAACTTGTGTTGTGTGCAGATGGCCATTGGTGTTAAAATTATTGTTAAAGATCTGAAATAGTTTATGGTTATTATAGGGGTTCTCTGGGATTTTAATGGTTTTGTTTTCAGGAAGGGTAATCAATATGAGATTGTCGGGGTTCTGACTCCTGGCACCCTTGCTAATCAAAGAGGCTAGTGTTGCGCAAAGTATAAAAGTATCCAAAGTGGCCTTTGATCCGAATTTCAGGAATAATTTGATTAGCTGGGAAGCTGAATTTCCATGTGCTTAGTGGTAATGAATCAGCTTTCTCTGAAATGACGGCGAAAACAAATAAAAATACATACTCTTCTCACTCATTTACACACAAAGAGGCAGCCGCGGCCATCTTGATTGAATATTTCACGAGAAATCTTGTGTGTGCTGACATATGATATTACCATACTGACCATCATGATGATGTCATCATGCACTGCGCGAGATTTCAAGTGGTGACTTCAACCAAGATGGCCACTGTGACCCTTTTGGGATCAAATGGATAAGACGAGTATTATTTATTTACTTTTTTTACCGGATTAACTCCTGAAAGCCCTCATAATTATTCTCAGATGCAGCGATCAGTGATGAATGTAGCATCTGAGAGTTTCAATAAAGGGGTGTGTTTCTCATCATTGCGCCCTCTACTTACAAAGAAATGTGCTTCATGACAAAGTAGTTTGTCACAAAGCGGATTTCTTTGTAGAATTTGGCAAAGCAGCCAAATCTAATTTTGAATAACTTTGCTCATCTCTAAAATAATCTTTGCTCATCTCTAAAAGAGGCCACAGTGTTCCGTGAGTCATATGATTTCACATTCATCAGTCACATGGCCTAGATGCAGCTCAGTCTCCTTTAAGTGAATGGGACAGCCATACCAATCACAAATGCTATCTAATGGACTGTGCTATGTTTGGTGGGGCTATGGTGCTCATTGGAGGTCTGGGGAGCGTTGCGGCTTCATGAAACAGTTGATCGGCGGGGGTGTCAAGAGTCAGACCCCTGCTGATATTTTTGTGATGATTTATCCTGAGGATAGGCCATCAATATCAAAATCCCAGAGGACTCCTTTAATAATCATAAACTAGTTAAGATCTTTAACAATAAAAATAATAACATTTTTAACACCAATGGCCATGCACACAACAAAAGTTCAGTCCTGTATACCACCATAAAAAATATGCTCTATCACAGTGGTGGCACGGGTGCCAGAGGCGGCACTCAGGGCCCTCTCTGTAGGCACCTGCTTCTTGGAAAAAGTCTATGGTGTACCAATATGCCTTAGACTTTTCCTGCCATTCATTAGCGCAGGGCGCACTATGAACATAGAAGGCAGCACATTGAATGCAGGCAGGCTATTTTAGCTATATGGTAAAGTACATGGAACATGTAAGGTTAAATTGCCGTGTTGGCACTTTGCGATACATAAGTGGGCTTTAGGTTGCAGTTTGGGCACTCAGTCTCTAAAAGGTCCACCATCACTGCTCTATCACATTCAAGATTTAACGTCGGGAAATGCTGTTTTGATGTTGCACACTTCCTTGAAACTTGGCTACAAATCCAAATTTTGATGCTATTGTGTGGTTGTCTGGAGCAATTAATTTATCTTGTATTAACATATGTAACCACAGTTCACTTTGATGGCTCTTTTTGGAAGCATATGCCCTCAAACATGTCCGTTTTGATCAGCATGAATTTGCAAAAAACAGGAAAATTATCATCTGTTTGTAGAACATCTTCTAAAATACACAGTCACTTTGTCTTTTAAATTGTGGGAGCGTACCAGATGGTTTTCAGACATCTGTGTACAGGACACATAGACTACATGGTTTTAAGTACTCAGTCCCTTATCCTAGTAATAATGTAAATATAATGCATGATATACTATACTTTTTTCTTCTACGATTATGAAATGTTATTTTCTAAACTTTTATGATGAAGAAATGTTTAAAAAAATAAAATGACATGTTAGACATTGATGGAGACTCTGGCTGCAGTGTAATTTGAGTTAGTGGAAAGGACACATGAATTTGCCAGTGTTATTTCCTCCCCAGCTGTCCTCAACCATGTTCTGACAGTTAAAGCTTGTTAGCATAACAGGAGTTTGCAGTTTTATAATAAAGAAGATAGATCAAAAGAACAAATTTCTAACAGCTGTGACAAAAAGCATTTCTAAAAATAAGTGTAAAAATTTAATTGGACTAACCACAACTAGTAAATATTTAAAGGATAACTTTACCATTGCAATGATAAATATTTAGTTTCCTCTAGTTTCTCAACTGGGATGGTTTCTTGCCTAGACTCTGGAGGATGCTATATCTCCTTATGGAGAGCGCTTAAACGGCGTGAGGAGTCTAATAGGCCAGGCAATGCTCCTCTGGGAATTCATGGAAAAGAGTATGTAAATGTGTCTGCAGATGAATTGCTGGCTTAATTATGATCCAAGTCATGTCTAATGGCCTGTTTTAAAAGTCTACATCTGGTGGCATCAGAGGCAAAACTTGCTAAGTGCTCATTTGTCTACTATCTTGCCTGGTCTCCTTTAAAGCATGTTTCAGCATGTAGGCAGATGCCTTTAGGCCTCTGTATGGTAAAGTGAATAAAGTCCGATTTGGAGCCAATGTATTGATATGAGGGAACTGCAGGCTAAGCAATTCTCTAGTATAATTCCATTCTAAAAATTCTCTATAGTAAAAGCTTTTTTTTCCCCCTGTAGCCATTAACAGAAGTGGTTAATATATGATTCCTCTCAACTTAAATAAATAGTAATATTCGATTATGAAATTACTTCTGTAATTTTCTAATAAACTCATTAATCATTCCAAAAAGGAATCATAAGTGTACGTTTTTAGAGCATTGAGAACATTTAATTTTCACACAATAATATTCTATCTATGAACAAAGTTTATTCTTTAACAGCAGTAAAAATAGCTAGTGCTTCCCCTATGGGAGGGTTCCTGAGCAATATGGTTTCTAACTTGTCTAGCTATTCGGCTATTATGTATTCTGACCTCCCATAAGTTGACCTCTGCCTGATAACCACATAGACCCTATCCTGACCTTTTGCCCGTTTTACGGTGTTGCAAAAACTTTGCCTGTCTTGACCATAACTTGCCCCCTGAACATGTTTTTGCCTGACCTCTTGGTTCCATGCAGTGGTATCTTTTGACCTGATGGGGTCAGCAACCACTGAACAGAAACTAGAGGTAATGGTCTGGTGGAACACCTCATAGTCTGTTTCTTCATAAAGATATTTTACAAATATGGCTGTGAATATAAAAGTGCTGCATTTTTTTCCAGCTCCATTTCCTTATTTCCAACACAGACGTTAAATACGACTGAGTAAATGAGGCTTTAAGGTTTTCTATAGTATTACTATTTTAATATTTGATATGATCCACTTATCAGGGTACTTTTACAATTTATGTTTACTTTCACACCAGCAGAATAGGAAAGTTCTTGAAAACACTTTGTATTGCACATAAAATATCTATTAACTTAAATATGCATTGCTTGTAATGTGTAGAATTTTTCTGAACTCTTAATAGACAATTTATTTCTCCACTGAATGTGAAAATTATTCTTGGCTCCCTCATAAACTGCTACTGGTAAGTGTAGTCCAATGTGAGAATATGCTTCCCACCATCCTTTAGTATAATAACACACCATGTAATATAAATACATTTATATCACGGTGCATGATTACTTACAGCAATATAAGCTCAAGTATATTCTTAGCAGTAAAAAGCACATAACAAAGCACTTTAGCTGCCATCCTCTAAAACAAAGACACATGCTATACTGTATATGCTCTCTCTGTTTTTGGAATACAGGCATATGAGGTGCAGTTATCAATGTATATTCTTATAATAAAAATGATCCTATTAAATAAGAAAATACATCAAGGTCAGTAATAACTGGTTCTATAATATATGACTATAGAGTATTGATGGATGTTTGGCCATTTGTCCAAAAGAGTTGACAAGTGTTCTGCCTTGTTAGCAACAGAAGTGCACCATCCATCTGGTGTAGGTATGTGACAGGGTCTGACATGGATGAAATCAATCAATGTACTCTGTCATATGTGATTTATATTTAATTTTTTTTATTTTTCTATTAAAAAAACTTTAAAAATAGTCTTGAAAATTAAAGTTCTTTCCCCACCCCCTACTCACATACTTTTTGAGCCACAGATATGATAACATTTTATTTGCAAAGGTCAAAACTGTAGAAATGTGTGCACTTTTACCCAAATGTTTTATATGACTTTTAGGCCATGTTCACACCAAATATGTGATGCATATTTTGCATATTTGCCAAACTTTTCCATTGAGTATAATGGGCTCAATGTAATTGTAAAGCCTGTTCATGTTCATGCAGTGTGCCCTGATAAAACTTTTTTTTTTAAAGGAACCTGTCATCAACTTTATTCTGACCTCACTGAGGGCAGCATAAAATAGTGACAGAAATGCTGATGTCAGCAGTGTGCCACCCAGGAGCTAAAAGTAAGTGGTTGCCGAGAACCAGCATCATAATCATTACAGCCAGGCCTGGAGAAGAGTCATGGTTATTCATAATCTCCTGCTCTCTCACCCATCTGCTGATGATTGGTTCTCTTTTAGAAAAAAAAGGGAGAAAGCTAGGTAGAAGCCTGTCATCTATCAGAAGGTGGGAGAGCAGGAATTTATAAATAACCATGACTCTTCTCAGGTAGCCGTGACTCTTTTCCAGGCCCAGTCTGCAATGATTGTGATGTTGGTTCTCGACAACCACTTACTTTTAACTTATAAATGACAGACCTCTGAAATCAACTCACCTGTCTCTACTTTATGTTGCCGTTAGTATGGGCAGCACAAAGTTAATAACAGGATCCCTGTAAGTTGTTTTCCAAATGGGTCATGTATCTGCATTAGAGATGATTTAAATTCAATTTGGGCCTTAATCGATTCTACATGAATGAGAGAGAGAGAGAATAGGCCAGCCAATGTGTAACATTTCCCATGGAAAGAGACGTGCAAATCAGTTTCCCTTCCAAATGGAAAGGAAAACTAATTGAAATATCTTATATCTGGCGGCATCTGAGAGACTTAGCTTTCTTATCCTTTTGGAAAGAAAGCTCATTTATAAATAAATGCAAATGAGCTTTTCCTCCAAAATGAAATCTAATCATCTTTGATGACACCAGGTGTAAGATATGCCAATTGGAAAATATATTTTTTACAGGAAATATGAAAGGTGTTTCTTGACCTGCAATACTTCTCATGCAACCAGATACTCTCCATAATGAGAAAGAGTACCCACACAGACACCCAACAAAGCCCTCTCCACCTAGCTAACCCACTTGTATCTGCTTTCATCTTATAAAGGCTAATCATCTGGCAAAAGTTGAGTGCATAAGAGGTGATGGCTTCACTGTTATCCAAGTTATAATTTAAGGCCTGTTTAAAAGGTTGAGCATGGATTTTGAATAGCTATGTTACACCTGGTGGTGTGAGATACACAGTTTTCCTTTCTATTTGGAAGATGATCTGCTTTGCCTATCTCTTTCTGTGGGGAATATTATATGTTATCTGGCTGTTTCTCTCTCTCATTTGCCAAAGAATGAACCCCAAGACACATAACCATGTTAACCCATAACCCTTTGAGGTAATAGTGTACTGCACCTAGCCAGATAAAGTGTCTTCTTTATACAGGCCATTATAGTATTCTGACAAATATGGTTTAAAGAGGTCCTGAATATGTACATTTTATGAGATGATGTAGTAGAGAGGTGGCTTTCATTGACAGGATTTAGGTTTATGTGTGGCATGGAAACTGCAAATTGCAGAATGTAAAAAAATAAGGATGGGCCAGAATTAGAGAGGGGTTAGCAAGATTGAGGATTTGAAATTAGATTTTATTTTAATTTTTGATGGACAGCGATTGGAGGGCATGACAGAGAGCTGACATTAGAGCTAAATGTTGGAGAACCTCTGACTCACCGAAATGGATTTTGGATTTCCCTTTGAAAACAGGTTTGGTAGTAACATAGCAAACAATTTGGCAAACCTAACTTAGTCTACTTTCACACTCGCGTTTTGGCTTTCCGTTTGTGAGATCCATTCAGGGCTCCTGTGGTCCAAAACGGATCAGTTTGAATTCTAATGCATTCTGAATGGAAAAGGATCCTCTCAGAATGCATCAGTTTGCATCAGTTCAGTCTCTATTCCGCTTTGGAGACGGACACCAAAATGAGGACGGATCCATTTTCACTGACACAATTTGGTAGCTTTGTGGTGACAGAAAAGGAAAAACATCTTAAGGAGCTGTAATTGGGCATCAATATCTGTGCATAGGGTATGACCCAACTGTCATACACATCTGTACATCGCCCACATTGTATAAAGAATTTAGAGTTGTTATTACAAAATTGTAATCATGTGAATAATACTAGAAAGAGAAAAATATTTTTATTTATTGGCAGCCATAATATATAACAAGCTGGTACCCCTTTAAGAAGACTAACATGACATCCCCCTATGGTGGAAAATAACACACAATCAGCAAACTATCAGCCAGCAATCAAGATAATTATTACAGAAACATTAGAGATGTCAAAGAACTGTCTTGTCTTCTCAACCTTTATTACATATGATGTTAAAGTATGAGGAATGTAAATCTCATCTGTAACTGGACTGTATGTTCAATGGACCATGTTAATTGTTGTCAGCCTGGGATGAAGACACTAGAAAGATCGATCATGCAAGTGAGATGCCAAAATGTTTCCTATCAAGGAGATTCCTATCCAGGGATACACATCTGAGAAAATTGTTGTAGGCAGCTCACACATAGTCTGACATAATCTCATCCGTAAAGCTCAAGCAGAAGAATACAGTCAGACAGGTGAATTTCTATACATAGCGGAACATAGGATGAAAAGTAGACGCTAAACGAATACATTATTCATAGCTAGGAATCAGGCTTACTTATGACAGCATGCACTGTTTTTTTTTTTTTTTTACCTAATTTCAAAATGAGAAACTTTAGTAACTTTTTAAAGATACATGAGCCATGTACATTGTTACTTTAAAGTTTACACTTTTAACTGGTATCAATTTACCATCAGAGAACATGTATATGTATATGCTCCATTAGTGTTGAGCACGAATATTGGAATTTCAAATTTTAATCGCGAATATTGCCACTTTGAGAATTTGCTAAGATTTTGAATATAGTGCTTTATATCCGTATTTGCGAATAGTGTTGATCGAGATTATTCTAATCGCAAATTTTTATCGCAAATATATTACATTGCCAATTTTTGCAATCAAGTAAATAATGATTGGAGATCATGAATTCTCAAATTTGCTAATTTATGGAGAATAGTCGGCCAAAAATTTGAAAAATATAGCAAATTTGAATATTGCCTATGTTGCTCATCACTAGGGATGAGCGAACTCGAACTGTATAGTTCGGGTTCGTACCGAATTTTGGGGTGTCCGTGACACGGACCCGAACCCGGACATTTTCGTAAAAGTCCGGGTTCGGGTTCGGTGTTCGTCGCTTTCTTCGCGCTTTTGTGACGCTTTCTTGGCGCTTTTTGAAAGGCTGCAAAGCAGCCAATCAACAAGCGTCATACTACTTGCCCCAAGAGGCCATCACAGCCATGCCTACTATTGGCATGGCTGTGATTGGCCAGAGCACCATGTGACCCAGCCTCTATTTAAGCTGGAGTCACATAGCGCCGCCCGTCACTCTGCTCTGATTAGCGTAGGGAGAGGTTGCGGCTGCGACAGTAGGGCGAGATTAGGCAGATTAACTCCTCCAAAGGACTTGATTAACTGATCGATCTGCAGCTGTGGATCATTGAGCTGCTGATCCTCAATTGCTCACTGTTTTTAGGCTGCACAGACCGTTTGTCAGTCTCATTTTTCTGGGGTGATCGGCGGCCATTTTGTGTCTTGTGGTGCGCCAGCACAAGCTGCGACCAAGTGCATTTAACCCTCAATGGTGTGGTTGTTTTTTGGCTAAAGCCTACATCAGGGTGAAGCTGTCACACCAAGTGCATTTAACCAGCAATAGTCTGTTCATTTTTTGGCCATATACAAAATCAGGGGCAAGCTGCGCCTGTCACCAAGTGCATTTAACCCTCAATGGTGTGGTTGTTTTTTGGCTAAAGCCTACATCAGGGTGAAGCTGTCACACCAAGTGCATTTAACCAGCAATAGTCTGTTCATTTTTTGGCCATATACAAAATCAGGGGCAAGCTGCGCCTGTCACCAAGTGCATTTAACCCTCAATGGTGTGGTTGTTTTTTGGCTAAAGCCTACATCAGGGTGAAGCTGTCACACCAAGTGCATTTAACCAGCAATAGTCTGTTCATTTTTTGGCCATATACAAAATCAGGGGCAAGCTGCGCCTGTCACCAAGTGCATTTAACCCTCAATGGTGTGGTTGTTTTTTGGCTAAAGCCTACATCAGGGTGAAGCTGTCACACCAAGTGCATTTAACCAGCAATAGTCTGTTCATTTTTTGGCCATATCCCAGTCTAATTCTGTCACTAAATCCATACCGGTCACCCAGCGCCTAAATACTAGGCCTCAAATTTATATCCAGCTAAATCTGTCCCTAGTGCTGTAGCTGGGCGAGTTATTTAGTGTCCGTTCAAGCACATTTCTTGTTCTGGGTTGAAATACAATTCCCAATTTAGCAATTTCATAATTTAGTGGTTCCTGCTATATCAGAGCTCTTTGAAATCTATCCCAAAAAGGGTATATAATATTGAAGGTGCACATAGGGTCATTCAGAGTAACTTCACACACACCCGCTACTGTGTATTTCCAAGTCTAATTCTGTCACTAAATCCATACCGGTGACCCAGCGCCTAAATACTAGGCCTCAATTTAATTCCCTCTAAATCTCTCGTTACCCACCGCTGTACTGTTGTTGCTGGGCAAGATATTTAGTGTCCGTCAAAGCACATTTTTTGTTCTGGGTTGAAGTACAATTCCCAATTTAGCAATTTCATAATTTAGTGGTTTCTGCTATATCAGAGCTATTTGAAATCTATCCCAAAAAGGGTATATAATATTGAAGGTGCACATAGGGTCATTCAGAATAACTTCACACACACCCGCTACTGTGTATTTCCAAGTCTAATTCTGTCACTAAACCCATACCTGTCACCCAGCGCCTAAATACTAGGCCTCAAATTTAAATCCCTCTAAATCTCTCGTTACCGTTGTCCTGTTGTAGCTGGGAAAGTTATTTAGTGCCCGTCAAAGCACATTTTTTGTTCTGGGTTGAAGTACAATTCCCAATTTAGCAATTTCATAATTTAGTGGTTCCTGCTATATCAGAGCTATTTGAAATCTATCCCAAAAAGGGTATATAATATTGAAGGTGCACATAGGGTCATTCAGAATAACTTCACACACACCCGCTACTGTGTATTTCCAAGTCTAATTCTGTCACTAAATCCATACCGGTGACCCAGCGCCTAAATACTAGGCCTCAAATTTAATTCCCTCTAAATCTCTCGTTACCCACCGCTGTACTGTTGTTGCTGGGCAAGATATTTAGTGTCCGTCAAAGCACATTTTTTGTTCTGGGTTGAAGTACAATTCCCAATTTAGCAATTTCATAATTTAGTGGTTTCTGCTATA
This sequence comes from Bufo gargarizans, assembly GCF_014858855.1. Classification (NCBI taxonomy): domain Eukaryota; kingdom Metazoa; phylum Chordata; class Amphibia; order Anura; family Bufonidae; genus Bufo; species Bufo gargarizans. Next base: position 447,245,996 of record NC_058080.1, read on the forward strand.
TCAGAGCTATTTGAAATCTATCCCTAAAAGGGTATATAATATTGAAGGTGCACATAGGGTCATTCAGAATAACTTCACACACACCCGCTACTGTGTATTTCCAAGTCTAATTCTGTCACTAAACCCATACCTGTCACCCAGCGCCTAAATACTAGGCCTCAAATTTATATCCAGCTAAATCTGTCCCTAGTGCTGTAGCTGGGCGAGTTATTTAGTGTCCGTTCAAGCACATTTCTTGTTCTGGGTTGAAATACAATTCCCAATTTAGCAATTTCATAATTTAGTGGTTCCTGCTATATCAGAGCTCTTTGAAATCTATCCCAAAAAGGGTATATAATATTGAAGGTGCACATAGGGTCATTCAGAGTAACTTCACACACACCCGCTACTGTGTATTTCCAAGTCTAATTCTGTCACTAAATCCATACCGGTGACCCAGCGCCTAAATACTAGGCCTCAAATTTAATTCCCTCTAAATCTCTCGTTACCCACCGCTGTACTGTTGTTGCTGGGCAAGATATTTAGTGTCCGTCAAAGCACATTTTTTGTTCTGGGTTGAAGTACAATTCCCAATTTAGCAATTTCATAATTTAGTGGTTTCTGCTATATCAGAGCTATTTGAAATCTATCCCAAAAAGGGTATATAATATTGAAGGTGCACATAGGGTCATTCAGAATAACTTCACACACACCCGCTACTGTGTATTTCCAAGTCTAATTCTGTCACTAAACCCATACCTGTCACCCAGCGCCTAAATACTAGGCCTCAAATTTAAATCCCTCTAAATCTCTCGTTACCGTTGTCCTGTTGTAGCTGGGAAAGTTATTTAGTGCCCGTCAAAGCACATTTTTTGTTCTGGGTTGAAGTACAATTCCCAATTTAGCAATTTCATAATTTAGTGGTTCCTGCTATATCAGAGCTATTTGAAATCTATCCCAAAAAGGGTATATAATATTGAAGGTGCACATAGGGTCATTCAGAATAACTTCACACACACCCGCTACTGTGTATTTCCAAGTCTAATTCTGTCACTAAATCCATACCGGTGACCCAGCGCCTAAATACTAGGCCTCAAATTTAATTCCCTCTAAATCTCTCGTTACCCACCGCTGTACTGTTGTTGCTGGGCAAGATATTTAGTGTCCGTCAAAGCACATTTTTTTGTTCTGGTTGAAGTACAATTCCCAATTTAGCAATTTCATAATTTAGTGGTTTCTGCTATATCAGAGCTATTGAAATCTATCCCTAAAAGGGTATATAATATTGAAGGTGCACATAGGGTCATTCAGAATAACTTCACACACACACCCGCTACTGTGTATTTCCAAGTCTAATTCTGTCACTAAACCCATACCTGTCACCCAGCGCCTAAATACTAGGCCTCAAATTTAAATCCCTCTAAATCTCTCGTACCGTTGTCCTGTTGTAGCTGGGAAAGTTATTTAGTGCCCGTCAAAGCACATTTTTTGTTCTGGGTTGAAGTACAATTCCCAATTTAGCAATTTCATAATTTAGTGGTTCCTGCTATATCAGAGCTATTTGAAATCTATCCCAAAAAGGGTATATAATATTGAAGGTGCACATAGGGTCATTCAGAATAACTTCACACACACCCGCTACTGTGTATTTCCAAGTCTAATTCTGTCACTAAATCCATACCGGTGACCCAGCGCCTAAATACTAGGCCTCAAATTTAATTCCCTCTAAATCTCTCGTTACCCACCGCTGTACTGTTGTTGCTGGGCAAGATATTTAGTGTCCGTCAAAGCACATTTTTGTTCTGGGTTGAAGTACAATTCCAATTTAGCAATTTCATATTAGTGGTTTCTGCTATATCAGAGCTATTTGAAATCTATCCCTAAAAGGGTATATAATATTGAAGGTGCACATAGGGTCATTCAGAATAACTTCACACACACCCGCTAACTGTGTATTTCCAAGTCTAATTCTGTCACTAAACCCATACCTGTCACCCAGCGCTCTAAATACTAGGCCTCAAATTTATATCCAGCTAAATCTGTCCCTAGTGCTGTAGCTGGGCGAGTTATTTAGTGTCCGTTCAAGCACATTTCTTGTTCTGGGTTGAAATACAATTCCCAATTTAGCAATTTCATAATTTAGTGGTTCCTGCTATATCAGAGCTCTTTGAAATCTATCCCAAAAGGGTATATAATATTGAAGGTGCACTAGGGTCATTCAGAGTAACTTCACACACACCCGCTACTGTGTATTTCCAAGTCTAATTCTGTCACTAAATCCATACCGGTGACCCAGCGCCTAAATACTAGGCCTCAAATTTAATTCCCTCTAAATCTCTCGTTACCCACCGCTGTACTGTTGTTGCTGGGCAAGATATTTAGTGTCCGTCAAAGCACATTTTTTGTTCTGGGTTGAAGTACAATTCCCAATTTAGCAATTTCATAATTTAGGTTTCTGCTATATCAGAGCTATTTGAAATCTATCCCAAAAGGGTATATAATATTGAAGGTGCACATAGGGTCATTCAGAATAACTTCACACACACCCGCTACTGTGTATTTCCAAGTCTAATTCTGTCACTAAACCCATACCTGTCACCCAGCGCCTAAATACTAGGCCTCAAATTTAAATCCCTCTAAATCTCTCGTTACCGTTGTCCTGTTGTAGCTGGGAAAGTTATTTAGTGCCCGTCAAAGCACATTTTTTGTTCTGGTTGAAGTACAATTCCCAATTTAGCAATTTCATAATTTAGTGGTTCCTGCTATATCAGAGCTATTTGAAATCTATCCCAAAAAGGGTATATAATATTGAAGGTGCACATAGGGTCATTCAGAATAACTTCACACACACCCGCTACTGTGTATTTCCAAGTCTAATTCTGTCACTAAATCCATACCGGTGACCCAGCGCCTAAATACTAGGCCTCA